>NC_068455.1:64608257-64690757 GCF_023373465.1 Oncorhynchus keta | reverse complement strand
ACACACACACACACACACACAGTTAAGCACTACACCCACACAAAAATGAAATAAAAGGCACACGCACACATATTCACAGACAGACAGACAGACAGACAGACAGACAGACAGACAGACAGACAGACAGACAGACAGACAGACAGACAGACAGACCGACCCAGCAGCGTCAGCTGTGACAGAGTGCTGTTGTGAGTGATGGCTCATCAGTGCAGCCTTATCTACTTTACGGTCTCTTAACCACGAGCACTGAGGCATCACAAAACACTTCCTGTTGCTGTTGCCTGACACACACACTGCTGCTAATTTGACAGCCAGCCAGACAGACAAGCTGTTTTGGTGGGGGACGAAACACAATAAATGTAATTTTTCTCTCAGTTAGGGTCCTTGTTGGCTCAGGTCTATGAGGTTTTACTGTGGATGTGTACAGCAAGATGTTACGACATGCTTGTCAACTGTGCAATGTTCAGATGGTGCTGTCTCTGTGAATGCTGTATATGTGTGTGTGTGTGTGTGTGTGTCCTAGTAAGGCTGCAGGTATGAGCTGTGGCAGGTTTGCCTTATCACTGTGTTTGCTAAACGACGTACAGGGCTAGATAAGGAGAGAGCATAGTGGTTGCCAATACACACAAACACACACACACACAGACACAAACACACACACACACACACACACACAAACACTCTGCTGGGGGGCTTATTACAATTTTTGTGTGGTGCATGCATGTGTCTGTGTGTGTACGTCCGTGTGTGTGTGTCCGTGCGTGTGTCTGTGTGTGTGTGTACGTCAGTGTGTGTGTTGTACCTGGGTTGATTTCTGATACGTGCTGCGGAGCCGGGTCTCCTAACAAGAATCCTTAGCTGCCAGGGGGCAGCTCACCTCTGTCTGCTACTGGGGCCATGTGCCCCGCCACCGTCGTCCTCTGTTTCCACTGTTACCTGTCAGTGTTTCTGTCCATCTTTGCGTCTCTCTCCGGGAGTCTGTATTCCATCATCACTCCACTTATTTTCTTCCCTCCTCGTCATCCCCCTCTCCTAATCACTTATTTTTTCCCCCTCAGATGAAGCGTGGTCTTCCTCATTATGTCTCGCTCTACAGTGCCCCCTCTCTCTCTCTCGTTCTCCCTCTCTCTTCCACCTCCTCCCTCTGCCCCTCCCTCCGTTCATCTCTCAGCTCCTTTCATATTGTAATCTTTATTCCTCATCTATGTGGGGAGTGTGTCTGGGGAGTGCATTAACCGTTCGCAGCGCCTGGGCCCTGTCTTGGCCCCACATCACACACACCTCTGTGAAGTTCTGTTAGTGAGCCCACCACTACCACTCCCTCCTCACATCCGTGCCAAACTGCCCACAGAAGATGAGGGGGAGGAATAGAGGAGAGGTGGAACAATTTTGTTTTTAGACATTTAGATGAGGTGGGATAAATGTGTACTGTGTGGATGTGTCTGATGGGTTTCTGTGTGCTTGAAGTTATTTGCATGACATGTCTAATTTCTCTCTGGTATTTGTCACATTTATTTAATTGGGGGAAGCACTCTCCCTCCCTTGTTCTCACTCTCTCTCTCTCCCTCCCGCTCCCTCTCTTTCTCCTTCTCACTCGCTCTGTGCTTTCTTTTCTTATCCCTCTCTCTCTCTCTTTCCCCTTCCCTCCTTCCTGACTTTCTCCTCCCTCCATCCTGCCTCCCTTTCTCTCCCACACCTGCAGGCATTGTTCAGATGGTGCTCTGTATTGCACACGGAGAGTGTGTGTGAATGTATGTGGTAGCTGTAAGCGCTGAGGGCCTCAGTTTGTCAACTAGGCGGCCCCGTCATGAATATTCAGTAAGTGGTCCAGATAACGGACAGGCAACTAAGGGGGAACCGCCAGAAAGACAGAGGGATGGAGGGATAGAGGGAGAGAGTGGATGGAGGGGGGTAGAAGTATATGGATGGAGGGGGGTAGAAGAAGGAATGAACGAGTGAGAGTTGGGGAATGAGGAAGGGAGAACTAGAGAGATAGGGAACGAGAAAGAAAAAGCTAGAGAGGAGAGGGAATGAGAGAGAGAGAAGAAGTGAAAATGCCAGAGAGAGACTGAACGACAGAGAAAGTAGAAGAGAGAGAGTTAAAGTGACTAGAGCTAAAGCAATTAGCCCATGGTCCTGTTAGAGGTAGGGGGAGAGAAAGAGAGAGGACACCACCCTCAACCACAGCCCCAACACCTCACACAGGAGCAACGGACAGGCCGCCCAGACAGACACTAGCCACATTGACACAAACCAACCATGCCCACACCCAATATAGGCTCTTCAGATCAGACCTATGCCCCTCCTGCCCACCCCATACCCCCCACTCCCGAAAAGAGGGCATCAACATGAAAGTCACACATATGCCCAGGCCGTAAGCAGGCAAACAAGCCCAACCCCCACTCTTACACCAGCCCAAGCCAATGGCATGTAGCAGAGGCTTAGCAGGCTCTGCTCACACTTCCTGGTCTGAGGCCAAACCACACGACTAAAAACATTGGACACTTTATGGAGCACAAAACACTATCTCATCCTGGAATATCCCAGGTCTGAGGTCATCTGACTTTGGCCTAAAGAGCAGGAACCTGGACTTCACCAAACAAATCAGAAATACAGACATTGTCATCCTACAAGAAACATGGTATAGAGGAGTTGACCCACTGGTTACCCTCTAGAGAGCTGATAGTCCCATCCACCAAACTACCAGGAGTAAAGAGAGAAGGGGGTTTGCTAATTAAGTATAGAGAACACCTAGCTCACTCTATTAAATTAGTCAAAACAGGAACATTTTACAATTGGCTAGAAATTCAAAAGAAAACAATCTCAACACAGAAAAATGTCCTTCTGTGTGCTAGACTGTAAGAGTTTTCTGTCATTTCAAACTTAAAACACTGCAGGATGCACAGTATAATACCATAAATGTGTTTTACAGCATTAATGATGTATATTGTACTGCATTACAGGAAGCCTCCTGTAAAAACTACACTAACATTCTGCATTTCTTTACAGTAATAGCTTATGCCTACTGTAGATTCGAATGATCCGTTTCAGGCGCTGACCTCACACGTTCGGGTGAGACACATGAAGCTCACACTATTTTAGTAAATCTATTCTTGTGTGCATGTAGGTTGTGGTGGAGAGAGAGACAGATGTAAAGATGTAAACCGAGCAGTAGAAAACCTAAACAGTATATTCCACATCTCAGCTTCCCTACTAAATCTAAACATTTCAAGCAGACCACTTAACAAAAGTAACAACAACGACAAATGGTTTGATGAAGACTGCAAAAACCTGAGAAAGAAACTGAGAAACCTTTCCAACCAAAAACATAGAAAACCTGAAACTTCACTATAATGAATCACTAAAACCATACAGAAATACAATACAGAAAAATTAAGAAACAGCATGTAAGAAATAAGCTCAATGTAATTTAAGAATCCATCAAATCTAACCACTTCTGGGGAAATTGGAACACGCTAAACAAACAACAACACGAAGTGTTAACTATCCAAAACGGAGAATGATAAACCACTTCTCAAAAATGTTCAGCTCTATAAAAAAGAACAAACAGCAAAAGCATATACATGACCAAATACAAATCTTAGAATCAACTATTAAAGACTACCAGAACACACTGGATTCTCCAATTACATTGAATTAACTACAGGACAAAATACAAACCCTCCAACCCAAAAAGGCCTGTGGTGTTGATAGTATCCTAAATAGTCATAAAACACATGAAATATACAGACCACAAATTCCAACTGGTTATACTTAAACTCTTTAACATCATCCTCAGCTCTGGAATCTTTCCCAATATTTGGAATAAAGGACTGATCACCCGAATCCACAAAAGTGGAGACAAATTTGACCCCAATAACTACCGAGGGATATGCGTCAACAGCAACCTTGTGAAAATCCTCTGAATTATCATTAACAGCAGACTCGTACATTCCTCAGTGAAAACAATGTACTGAGCAAATGTCAAATTGGCTTTTTACCAAATTACCGTACAACAGACCACGTATTCACCCTGCACACCCTAATTGACAAACAAACAAACCAAAACAAAGGCCAAGTCTTCTCATGCTTTCCTCATTTCAAAAAAGCTTTTGACTCAATTTGGCATGAGGGCCTGCTATACAAATTGATGGAATGCTGTGTTGGGGGGACGATTTATAAAATCCATGTACACAATCAACAAGTGTGTTGTTAAAAAAACTCAAATCTTTCCACAAGGCCGTGGGGTGAGACGAGGATGCAGTTTGAACCCCACCCTCTTCAACATATACAGTACCAGTCTCAACTTTGGACACACCTATTCATTCAAGGTTTTTTTTTTTTTTAATTTAAAACTATTTTCTACATTGTAGAACAAAAGTGAAGACATCAAAACTATGAAATAACACATATGGAATCATGTAGTAACCAAAAAAGTGTTAAACAAGACAAAATATATTTTATATTTGAGATTCTTTATGATTGTGAGGTCTGAGGTCCGCTCACCAACCAAGAATTCACAAAATGGGGAAAACACCAAATTGAGACTCTGCATGCAGATTTCTGCAAAAACAACATAAAACACAAAGTAAATCATGCAGAGCAGAATAAGGCCGATACCCGCTAAATATCAAAATCCAGAAAAGAGACGTTCAATTCTACATTCACCTGAAAGGAAGCAATTCCCAAACCTTCCATAACAAAGCCATCACCTACAGAGAGATGAACCTTGAAAAGAGTCCCCTTAGCGAGCTGGTCCTGGGGCTCTGTTCGCAAACACAAACACAACCTACAGAGCCCCAGGACAGCATCATAATTAGACCCAACTAAATCATGAGAAATTAACAAAAAAACTGAGAGAACTAGAATGCTATTTGGCCCACAAAATGAGGTGGAAACCGAGCTGCACTTCCTAACCTCCTGCCAATTGTATGACCATATTAGAGACACACATTTCCCTCAGATTACACAGACCCACAAAGAATTCGAAAAAACAAATCACATTTTTGATAAACTCCCATATCTATTGGGTGAAATACAACAGTGCGCAACCACAGCAGCAACATTTGTGACCTATTGCCACAAGAAAAGGGCAACCAGTGAAGAACAAACGCCATTGGTAAATACAACCAATATGTATGTTTATTTATTTTCCCTTTTGTACTTGAACTATTTGCACATTGTCAGAACTTTTGCGAGTGTAATGTTTATTGTTCACTTCTGATTGTTATTTTCGCTTTTGTTTATGATCGATTTGACTTGCATTGATAATGTAAACATACATTTCCCATGCCAATAACAGAGAGAGAGAGAGAGAGAGAGAAGTGTGGTGTGGTGTCCTCAGGCCAAGTCTTAACCTGAGGAACTGATCCTGTCTATAGCTCCAGTCAATGATGGATGACCAGGGGCCTGTGGTGTGCATGGTTCCCTGCTTTCAAACTCAACCATGTGCCCCGCAAGCCAATCAGTTTGTCCCTGGATCCCTCTCTCCCTCCATTGATCCTAATATTGAGAGTCCTTCTCTCCTCTTCTCATCCTTCTCTCATCTCGTCGTCCCAATCAATCCTCTATCCATAGTTAATGCTTCTATCATAATTTGCTCATTAGATTCAGGGCCTGATTAAATTTTGGGGGGAAAATGAGATATTCTCAGGGCTAATTAACACAGTAATAACTCTACTGGAATATAATACACACCAAAAGCCTCGAATTTCTCATCTGCTGCGAGACAGAGACTGAAAGAGAGTATTTGAGAGAGTGAAAGACAGAGCGAGAGTGAGAGAAAGAGAGCGTAAGAGAGAGAGAGCGAGAGTGAAAGAGAGAGAGGGAAGAAAAAACATCTTGAGACTCTGACCGAAGCGAATGTTCAGCACACAGCATACACTACATTTAGCTACTATATATGATACCACACACATTTGATTAGCAAGCACTATTATGCAAAACGTTTCTACCATTATCATTATGGTGACCATCATGCCCAAGGAGTGTCCTTGTCCTTGCTATAGCCGCGCTTCACATACATACATACATCTTGTGAATGGCTGTGGGAGATTGAATAGCCGTAGATTGGTTGCTGTGATTTCATCGTATACCTTGTAATTACTCTAGATGTATTTATTCAGAAATCTCTCTCTCCCGGTCCCCCCCACAACCCCTCCCCTTATCCAGGCCATTGGCGAAGCTTACCAATATTACCATATTCATGAGATGAGGGGCACTCAGAACAACTCGGCAGTAATCCGTCAACCCAGGCCCCGAGCCCAGTGTCTAACCCAGGGGTCTCCAACTTTTTCTAGCATGTGAGATATTTAAAAAAAAATAAACTTATCGTAAGCTAATTTTTAAAAATATATATAGCTTTTAAATAAGCACATTCTTCTCGTTTACCCTGCAACTCTTCCCCAAGTCCTTGGTTTACAAGAGATGTGTCATTATACCTAGTAAAATGCTGGTTTATAGACAGTATTTGGCCCCTTAAAATTATCTTTCGTATTTTCCAGAATTCAGTTCTCAGTTTCATTTTTCCTGGTTTTGATTATTTATTTGTGTTTTACTCTCAATGTTACAATCATTCGTATAGAAACAACAAGAAAAAATATGTTCTGAATCCATGTCAATGCTTAAATCACGACATATGACCATTTTTGAGGTCTGAAAAAAAATGATTTTTTTGGTGTAATTCTCCTTTATTTGTGCATCTAGCAAGAGAGGAACGTGTCAGTCTCGCAACGTTTCTGCTGTCAGGCCGTTTCTGCTGCAGCACACGTCATGACAATTTGCGAAACAGTCGCCACCCAATTGATTCAAATAATCATAGTTTTGTCAGGGAAGCCGAAATTGCAGTTAACATTTCATTGAGAAGGTCATTGGGGAAAGTCTTGTTGTCTACCCACAAGACAATGATCATTAGCTTCACTAACTGGCTACATGGAGTGATAAACAAACACGCTCACCAAACAAACAGACGGGCAATAATGCTGGAAATGAATTGGTAGATATTGTGCTACGTTTGCCTTTAAAGCCAATAGTGGCTAACCAGAGGTGGGATAATGTCAGTGTGGCTTTATGTTTGACAGTTTGCAATGGAACACATAACAAATGCATGTTCTTTCAGAATTGTCTACAGTAGCTACTCATTGGTGGGCTACTGGTAGCTCGCAATCTACCTGTTGGTGACCCCTGGTCTAACCATCTAACCGTGTGTGTGTGTGTGTGTTCATGGGGCGGCAGGTAACCAAGTGGTTAGAACGTTGAGCCAGTGATGAAAGGTTGCTAGATCGAATCCCCGAGCTGACAAGGTAAAAATCTGTCATTCTGAACAAGGCAGTTAACCCACTGTTCCCTGGTAGGCCGTCATTGTAAATAAGAATTTGTTCTTAACTGACTTGCCTAGTTAAATAAAAACAATGTGAATGGCTGCCTTCGTCCAGCGCTCAAACTATCTAACCATAACCCATCAGGCCCCTTGAGGTACAGGACTACATATAGCAATGAGTTGGCAATTATACGCTATAATTGATGGTGGATATGGATCCAGAGTTTGCCTGTTGCCGATTGTATTACGGAGACACGTGATCGTTGGATGTGGATGGGTATGTGTGGGTTCCAGCCAAATAGCATTGCAGTTCTGCTGTCATTGGATAAAAATGAAGCTATCTTTTGCTGAATGTGTATCGCTAATGAATTTTCTATGAAGGAAAACGAGTTGCACGTCACTGATCTCTCTATTGAAGCATAAAAACACTGTTGACTTTCAATATAAAACCCGAATCCTGTCATTACACAGCTGGACTCACCTGCTCCTGCTTTCTCCCATTGTGCCCTTGACAAAAAACACCTGACTGGCTCAACTGTTGTCGGAAACTACCGTAAGCTTCATAATGTCAAATAATGTGACAGGTGAAATGAAGAAGGCGATCTGCTTTATCTCCTAACGTATTGCATGTATTTGCGGACTTAAAAAGTAGCTACAAATAACGTACTGAAAAACTTCAAAGAAATTTGAAGGTATTGGCAGTATTGAAAAACCATCCGGTGGCTATTTACAAATACCCTGTTATACAGTATATAAGGTATAGCACCCAAGCCTAAATGGAATGTAGATTCCATTATGGACTAATACAGGTAATGATGAAACACATCAGTAGAAGAGTGTGTCCGTAGTGTGTGTTTGGTAACACTTGATTTGACACCTAGCGTCATAACACGGTCATAACCATTTCATAATATGTCATAACAGCTGACAACACCTGTCATAATATGGGCACAACACTGTCATGACACATACATTTAGACCTGTTGTGACATATATTGCATTATTTTATGGCTGGTTATACTTGCACTAGCTTTGCTGATACTTTGTAAAGGGAAAATGTACTTGATACGATTGTGATGTGTTGTCTCACCGAGCTATCTAAAAATTAATGCACTAATTGTAAGTAGCTCTGGATAAGAGCATCTGCTAAATGACTAAAATGTCAAACGTACAATTTTTTACTCTAAATCATATTATTTATTCAAATGTGTTTTTTCCCTGCCAAGAAGTTTCCTTTCCTTTGAAAGTTTGTTTCTGCAGCCTCGCTCAAGGTCTTCACCTCCACCACTATATTATTATTATTATTATTATATTACTAGATGTAGCAGATGCATTATTTTATCAGAGAAATATAAACAGACATCAGAGTAGAGTATTCTCTGTAAAACCACGACTGCGTGGCGTCACACAGTTCCAACTCCAACGGCACGACAGTAGTAGGCCTGATCACCAACAACGACGAGACAGCCTACAGGGAGGAGCTAGGCACTCTGACGACGTGGGGCCAGGACAACAACCTCTCCCTCAACGTTAGCAAAACATCCTCATCAACGGGGCCACCATGGAGACGGTTAATAGCTTCAAATTCCTCGGCGTACACATCTAAGAGAAGCAGAAATGGTCTAACCACACGGACACCGTGTTGAATAAGGCGCGACAGCAACTCTTCAACCTCAGGATGCTGAAGTAACTTGGCCTGTCCCTGAGGGCCCTAACAGTGTTCTACAGGAGCACCATCAAGAGCATACAGCCTGGTACGGCAACCCCCCCATTCATCACTGCCACAGTTGTGATTATGTATATAGTGCTATTTCTACTTCTATTGTTTTATTACCATTTTCATTAAAGAAAGCTGAAAACTAAACTTCATTCAAATATATTATGGCAATAGCAAACACTTCTACACATTCTCAAACACTATTACAATCTTGTTTTATCAATGTTTTCATAACATAGATAAAGCTAGCTCTCAACTATTCATGTAACTAGCTAACGGTTAGCTACCCTATCACTTCTTGGCAATTTATCGCATGAAATAGAATTCACTTCTCAGAACAAGAATAGACTGACGAGTTTCAGAAGAAATATCTTTCTAGCCATTTTGAGCCTGTAATCGAACACACAAATGCTGATGCTCCAGATACTCAACTAGTCTAAAGAAGGCCAGTTTTATTGCTTCTTTAATCAGAACGACAGTTTTCAGCTGTGCTAACATAATTTCAAAAGGGTTTTCTAATGATCAATTAGCCTTTTAAAAAGATATACTTGGATTAGCTAACACAACGTGTCATTGGAACACAGGAGTGATGGTTGCTGATAATGGGCCTCTGTACACCTATGTAGATATTCCATAAAAAATCAGATGTTTCCAGCTACAATAGTCATTTACAACATTATCAATGTCTACACTGTATTTCTGATCAATTTGATGTTATTTTAATGGACAAAAAATCTGCTTTTCTTTCAAAAACAAAGACATTTCTAAGTGACCCCAAACTTTTGAACGGTAGTGTACATACAAAGTTAGCTAGCTTACTTGGCTACACTCATATGAAGGGGAAAATCTCACTCACTTTTTACTCGGTCAAAACACTTAAATAGTCCATCAAAATTACGAGGAAACTCATAACTGTTTAAATGAACATGTTATCTCCTGATTGAAAAAACGAAACCATGCTTCTAAATGCAAAAAAAAAACTGAAAACAGGATGAATAAGGAGACCCAGACAATTTACATTTTTCCACTGGGCTTCTCTTCCTGCTTCGCTTCTTCCAACATATAAGGCTCACTCACGCCTGCAGCTAACTGTTAAAATGTTGCCCCCTAGTTGTAGCACTAAGTATACACGTATATTAAAGCAAAACCATGGAGGGCTATAATAACATTGTGGTGAACAAACTGATTCGTAAGGGAAATAATATAAGCCAGATAGGCCTATAACGAACATTACCATATGTGACCCGTTGCAAGAAACGTACGTCGCACGTCACTACTTCAAGGGAGAGGCATTTGAACGTTTAAGAAAATTCTGATCAAAATAGTTTTTTGAGGGGCAGAAATGCCTTCTGGAACATGTGAACTTTCATGTGCCTTAATAACAAACTTCTATGCCATCTGTAAATACAAGCCTAGTTGATTTAGCCACGGAAAAAGACAGGAACCTTCCCGCGAGCCATGATAGGCCGAAATAATGGATGGACTGGACATGCCGAGAGATGAGTTCGGATTGGTCTGCCATGTAGCATGCTTCTGTCTATAACACGAGCTGCTCAGTATGTGTAGATAATCCATTGTTTTTAAGATATCATGAAGATCTGCAAAAGTGTTGCTCTCTGACTCTGAAAATGAATCAGACAACAAGGAAATCCCCGATCTAGGTAAAAACATGTTCATTGAACCAGACATTGTAGTCTTCTGATGACAATTATGGGGAAGAAACAGCAATCAACAGTGTTGTTGTCACAGAAGAATTGACCGTGTTTTGAAATCAGTTTTGAAATCAGCCAGATAGAAGCAGAGTATGATTGCAAATGCGGTGGGAGACGAAAAGAGAACACAGAAAGCTATTGTATAAAACACCTGCCTCTGGATTACATCTTCAAACAAAGGGTAACCATGGCATCCATGGACAAAGGGGGAGAAGCGTTCATCCATGTATACGGGTAAGAGTTTAGCTACATTTTCAGATATTCTAAGTTTCTAATTTTGTTAGAAAGTCGTTTTCATTGCAAGTTAGAGCGTACTGTTAGCTAGCTAGCTAACGTTAGCTGGCTCGCTAGCTAAATTTACATGTATGATCCATGTAGTAATATCATTTGTATCGCAGAAAACCATTTGCATTGCTAGTTATAGCCTAATGTCAGCTAGCTAGCTAACATTGAACCTGGTTGGTTAGCTTTAGCAACCTGCAGATTCATGTATGGTGCATGGTAGTATGGGTTGGGATTAAGGGTCTAAACATGACACTTCATTATGCAAGTAAGCATTTCACTGTACCGCTTACACCTTCTATGTCCTGTGCATGTGAGAAACAAAAGTTGATTTGATTTGATATAGTGTGTTTACCAGAGACGGTAATGTGAAGAACAACATGACCTGCACCAATGTCAGATTAGGATATAGGCCAAGGACAGGATAAAGTGCATTTTTTACTACTACTTTTTGCTACTACTTTCACCACTTTTAGTCTTAATCTTTGGTCGTTTACTACACTACCTTACTCACTCTGTTTAGCACATGGCTTCACATGTGAATCCTTAAAGAGATGGGTGTGGTCTAAGGCTTAAGAGGTTTTGAATGACGCTGAATGGGTGGAGACAAAGAAGAGCTCTCCAGTAGGTACCAGAACATTCAAGGCCATTTTCTCAAAAGTGAGGTTACCTGGACAGAGTGAATGGGGTGACTAGGGAAATGTGCAGATACATGTTGTGTAAGGTGCTGTAAAACCTAAAAACGAATTATTGGCTCGTCGTCTCAGTGAAGGCTAGAAATAGCTAATAAGAACCTTGATAGTGCTGCTGCAAGTGTTATATATGTTTTTTTGTGTTTTTATTTTTATTTTTTTGAGTATGTGTACGTATGTATGTATGTATGTTATTTCATATATATATATATATATAAATGTATATGTGGGTATGTATGTATATATATATGCACCAAGGAATTATTATGATTTTTTTTCAAATGTATTATTATATTTTTTTACTTCTTTTAAATGTTATTTTTTTAAGCCTGTCACATCTGTGCATGTGGAATGTGTTTTGTTGGTTGATTGAAAAACAAGAAAACTTAATAAAACTTGAAATTGAAAAAAAAGCGAGGTTACAAGTTTATCAACTTTCAAAGCAGAATGACTTTCCCATTACTCCTCAACTGCAGTGTATGATACACCATGTTCTATCTCTGAGTCTGAGTCTCTACCTTTTTCCAATGTAAAAAACACAATTTTACATAGGACCGAATCAAGGTGGTGGGTCACATGTCAGTCATAACTCCCAAAGAGGGTGTTTTGTCCTGCTCCTATATTCATCCCAGTCATCAGCAACAGAGCATTGGGTTAGGTGCATGTTTGACATCAATGTGTGTACAATTCATTTTAGGAAATGTTATATAACATACTATTTACAAGTAGAATGGAATGGTTTGCCTTGTGTGGTAGGATTTGTGGGCTTTGACAGCCATAAAATCTTGCAATGTATGTTACAATTAGTCTAAATATGTGTCATGACAGTGTTATAACAATGTTATGACAGGTTATGTCAGCTGTTATGACATATTATGACATGGTTATGACCACTTAACCAGCATGGCTACCACAGCATTCTGCAGCGATACGCCATCCCATCTGGCTTGCACTTAGTGGGACTATCATTTATTTTTCAACAGGACAATGACCCAACACACCTCCAGGCTGTGTAAGGGCTATTTTATCAAGAAGGAGAGTGGTTGAGTGCTGCATCAGATGACCTGGCCTCCACAATCATCCGGCCTCCACCCAATTGAGATGGTTTGGGATGAGTTGGACCCCAGAGTGAAGGAAAAGCAGCCAACAAGTGCTCAGCATATGTGGGAACTCCTTCAAGACTGTTGGAAGCTGGTTGAGATGAAGCTGGTTGAGGGAATGCCAAGAGTGTACAAAGCTGTCATCAAGGCAAATTCTAAGTTGATTTGTTGAACACTTTTTTGGTTACTACATGATGCCATATGTGTTATTTCATAGTTTTGACAATGTAGAAAATAGTAAAAATAAAGAAAACCCTTGAATGAGTAGGTGTGTCCAAAACTTTCGACTGGTACTATATGTCTGTGTGTGTGTGTGTTGGCATTTAGGCAATCTCTGGGTGACTCTTCGTCCCGCTGCAGCTTTCTGATGTCGTCACATTAACAGCTGCTGATAATGGAAGTCAGATAAAACACTCCTCTACGAACTCTCTCTCGCTCTCTTGCTCTCTCCCTCCACCTCTGTCTGTCTGTCTCTCTCTACCCCCTCTCTCACCCCCCCCTCTCTCTACCCTGTCACTCTCCTCCCTCTCCCTCTCCCTCTCTCTGTCTATGTCCCCCTCACTCTCCAAATCCCTCTCTTTCTCTCCCTTCCCTTGTCTTGTCCTGCTTCTCCCTGTCCCCTTGGCGATAAGAACATCTTGAGCATCTTAACTGCCTGAAACAAGAAAACCTGCTGAAAATAAGGGCAGTCAACAGTGGTGCTAGCATCGAGACAACATTGAGACAACGTTAATGCAGTGTGTGTGGGTGTGTGAAGTAGAGGGATATTATTTCACGGAATGCGTTTTCCTCTCTCCTCTTATCACCCGGGACACAGACCCAGTACACGTTACCAGGAACAATGGCCCCACAAAGCCTTTTGTTAGGTTGCTACAGTTGGACACGCACGCATGCACACACACAAACACAGGTCCCCGCGTGCATGCAGACACACACGCACACACTCACACACTACCGGAGGAAGAAGAACTATTCTTATTATACAGTACTGTAATGTTCTGTTGTGTGTGTGTGTGTGTGTGGTGTGTGTGTGTGTGCATATGGGTTATTATCAGCAAAACACAATGAAATACTAATGATCATTTTCAACAGGCCTGTGTGGTGATAATCTTGAGAGTGTGCGTGTGGTCTGTTCATTTCAACCTAGCAGGAGTAGAGAAGTGGAGGCAGAGAGAGCTGTACTAACTAGTCTCCTGTTACTCCTCCACATACTCTCTCTCATTACCACTGTTTTCTGCTCTCCTTTCATCATGCTCTCATTATAACCACCATTAATTATGAATCTCTCCTCGGATGAGTGAGCGAAGCCTCCGATCCGCTCTACCCGAGCAAGAGTGCGACAGCTCCGGATCCTACGACAGTTCCTACGACCAGCATCAGAGAACGCTGCTCGCCACTGTTGACGATGTCTCTTCGTTCGCCTGTTTGCCTACAGAAGCATGAGATTTAATTTGATCTTTATTCATTCAGGTTGCTATCTGGGGAGTGCTGGCTGAGGGTGTGTGTGTACGGTGTGTGTACGGTGTGTGTACGGTGTGTGTACGGTGTGTGTACGGTGTGTGCACAGTGTGTGGGTACGGTTTCTATAATTATCCTTCCACATTCTGATTATTAATAATAATACAGCTAATAACAGTGGAAGTTTTTGGCCCCTCAACCTCCTGCACTGTTATGAATATGAATGAATGAACCCCCTAGTCGGCTTCCTGACTGACATATGCCAACCGCCAAGCCCACTTCCCTCTCTCTAAAAGAGTAGGTTGCGTCAGAATTGGCATCCTGTTCCCTATATAGTGCACTAGGCCAATGGGATCTGGCAAAAGTCGTTCACTAAAATAAATAGTGAATCGGGTTCCATTTCGGATGTACCCTGCTTCACTCCTCAGGTAGTGTAGTTTAGTTATTTACAGACAAAACAGCGTGAAGGGAAGAAGCTTTTGTGAAGGAGGGAGGGGCAAAAAAAAAGAAAAGAAAAAGAAAATGGTTGTAATCAGTACACACACACTACTCATCACTAGAGGCCCTACT
Source organism: Oncorhynchus keta (assembly GCF_023373465.1). NCBI lineage: Eukaryota > Metazoa > Chordata > Actinopteri > Salmoniformes > Salmonidae > Oncorhynchus > Oncorhynchus keta. Next base: position 64,675,908 of record NC_068455.1, on the reverse strand, counting down.
CATCACTAGAGGCCCTACTCATCACTAGGGGCCCCTACTCATCACTAGAGGCCCTACTCATCACTAGAGGCCCTACTCATCACTAGGGGCCCCTACTCATCACTAGAGGCCCTACTCATCACTAGAGGCCCTACTCATCACTAGAGGCCCTACTCATCACTAGAGGCCCTACTCATCACTAGGGGCCCCTACTCATCACTAGAGGGACTACTCATCACTAGAGGCACTTGCGACAGTCTGCCACACCGCAACATGACTATTATTCTGATTCGGACAGAGTCCTGACAATGTAGGGAAAAGCCTGATCTATCTGTCAAAACATCACTTTGGGGGTCACACACAGCACATTACGAGATCACTATAAGTCACCTTAGTGGTAATGCTACTCTATACCAGAGGTGTTGAGGTTCTGGAGTACTGCTGGTTTTCTGTTTTCTGTTCTACCTAATTATTAATTACACCCACCTGGTGTCCCCGATCTCAATCTGTCCCTAAGAGGAAGAATGAAAATCATCAATGGAACAGATTTTTAGACATCATTGCTCTAAACCTTACTATTCCCTGTCCTACAGGAACATATTACTGATACCTAAGGACTGGGCTTATTAAAGCCTTAATTGTCCAGTTTTGTTCAAAATGTCACTTTACCGATGGTGTCACACATGGTATAGTATTGAACCCAGTGGCAATGTACATGTATAGCTTACTTAGAACACCTTATTAGGCCTAAGGGTATGTTGAAGAACTGAATGACAGACTGACGTGACTGGCAAGGACATGAACGCACAGAGAATGGAATCTAACAACATTCTCTGTGTGTTCCACCAAGACCCTGACACAACCTCACTTAATGAGATGGCTGGAAACAACTTAACTCCCCTTTAAAACCTGATCCTTCCTTCTTCCTCCCTCCATATTCCTCAGGTCCTCCCCTTTCCTCATTGACTAACGTCTCGCTGCTGTTGTCAGTTTTTCAGTTCTCTCGAGTCGGGCAACTTCCTTTAGACTTTGTCATCCAGCTCCAAAACGGAAGACAGTCCCCTGGACCCCAACACACACACACACGTGCACGCCCACACACAAATTACAATAAGAACCGATCCTTTTGTATTGTATCAGTATACACTGAGTGTAAAAAACATTAGGAACACCGGCTCTTTCCATGACATAGACTGACCAGGTGAATCCAGGTGGAAGCTATGATCCCTTATTGATGGCACTTGTTAAATCCACTTCAATCAGTGTAGATGAAGGGGAAAAACAGGTTAAATCATTATTTTTTAAGCCTTGAGACAATTGAGACATGTATGTGTGCCATTCAGAGGGTGAATGGGCAGGACAAAATATTTAAGTGCCTTTGAACGGGGTATGGTAGTAGGTGCCAGGCGCATCGGTTTGTGTCAAGAACTACAATGCTGCTGGGTTTTTGACTCTCAACAGTTTCATTTACATTACATTACATTTAAGTCATCTAGCAGACGCTCTTATCCAGAGCGACTTACAAATTGGTGCATTCATCTTATGACATCCAGTGGAACAGCCACTTTACAATAGTGCATCTAAATCTTTTAAGGGGGGTGAGAAGGATTACTTTATCCTATCCTAGGTATTCCTTAAAGAGGTGGGGTTTCAGGTGTCTCCGGTTTCCTGTGTGTATCAAGAATGGTCCACCACTCAAAGGACATCCAGCCAACTTGACACAACTGTGAGAAGCATGAGGCTGTTCTGAGGGCAGACATGCGTGTGTGTGTGTGGAGGGGGGTATATTGTCAATTAGCGAGTCTAATGGGCCAATGGAACACATGCCTTTATGGCACCCTATTCCCTATATGGTCCTCTACTTTTGACCGGTCATATGGCCATTGGACAAAAGCAGTGTACTCTATAGGGAATAGGATGTCATTGGAGACACACAGCCTTACTGTCACCTCAGGCTTTACTGTGATGATATACGATCCATTCGCTGCAGTCATTAACGTGCGCCAGAGGTCACTCAATAACACAGGAAGTGTTTCATCTGATGACCTGTTGTGGCTTATCGATGGGTGTCTCCTATTTTATAGGGTGGGATTAATAGAACATTGGGGAATCACACACGCACACACACACGCACACGCACACACACACACACACACGCACACGCACACACACACACACACACACACACACACACACACACACACACACACACACACACACACACACACACACACACACTAATGAAGAAGAGACTCATACAATGTATGTCATAATGGCACACATTTATCTCCCTCCACTGGTAATAGCTAACTTTCCTGAGAACACAAGAGTTGCCATTTTATTTGCCCTTCATTTGGCCCTGACCCGCCATCTCTCCTTTCATTAACATTTACATTCAGCGACACCTCTGCCGTTCCACACTCACCGGCTGATGAGGTTCACACACACACACACACACACACACACACACACACACACACACACACACACACACACACACACACACACACACACACACACACACACACACACACACACACACACACACACACACACACACACACACACACACACACACACACACACACACACACACACACACACACACACACAGACACTCTCTCTAACTGCTCCTTACATCAAGGAGACAGTGTCCTTGCTTGACCACAACCCGCTCTCCTAAAATGAAAAAGATTTCCATTACGGTCCTCAATCTCCAAAAATAAAGAAATGATGAAATGTCTCCAATCTGGAGAAAATACCTGTTATTCTACATGGGAGATGTATGACTCACACTCCATCACTCAACCATCCTTATTACTCACATCCACCATCCCACATAACAGACTCCTAATAACCTGCACAGAAGGGAACACACACACACGTATAAACACACAAACATGCACATAAACACACACACACACAAAGTAAAAGGTAACCTTCAATTTCTTGTGGCAGATTGAAGATGTACTGAACAGAAAACGTGAAGAGTTAATGTGTGGAACTGAAAAAGATGTAGGGGCTACAACCACAAAGATTATAAATGAACTATTCATTATTCATTAACAACCTTGAGAAGTGGCGCTTCTGAAGGAAAGGAGGGAGTGGGAGAGAACACCTTATAATACAGGTGTATTATGGATTGAAATAGGGAGGGATGGAGGGATGAGAGTACATTGATTGTAGGGAGGGATCTTTGAAGAGATTGTGTTGCCGCGGTGATCATTATACATGTACATGAAGACTGGGATAGTGGGGGTCTGGGGTTCCACTGGAGAGTACTGGAGTACGGGATCAGAATGAGTGTGTGTGTGTGTGTGAGAGAGAGAGAGAAAGCATACTCAAACCTTGCTTGACTATGCTCACGTGTCAGAGGGCGTTTTTGTATCATTTTACATTCATACTGTAAGTGTCTAATTAGCAAATAAAATGTAGGATCTTAATTTGAGCAGTTTATCCAAGCAAAATAATGCAGAAACAGGATTTGACATTTAGAACATAATGTTGCTTGATTGGTGGTTAGGCTATTAGCTCTCAAAAATTTGACTACATGAAAAGGGCAACAGTGTTTCAGTGACATTATGTAAATCATGAAACTCATCTGCATTTCCTGCAAATTCTCAGCAACAAAATAGTGATCAAATTAAGACCCTACATCTGTATTATCAATGCAGATCAAAGAGTCTACACGTGTTGATATAGGAGCTAGTTATGGAGAATACTGTACCACAAGTGTTCTGCTCACATCAGAGTCTGCAATGTCATTATGGGATAGAGCACACCTTTCAACCAGTTCAAGTCAACCAACAACTACCACTTCCCCAACCCTACATCCTAAAGGCATCCGCATACATAGGTCTTGTTTGCTCCTAGCAGAACTTGGCAGGGCAAAGCAACCATCTTTGCTCGCATTATCCCTAAAGACCTTTCCTTGAAAAATAATTTCAAAACCATCAATATTACTGTTTTTGTCCATCTTGAGCCACCATAGCAACAACATAGCCAGAAACACTTTGTCAAAATAGTCAGAATTAGATAAATCAATAAATCTGTCATTTTGACTTCTGTGCCGTGGAGGTCTTAGTCTGCAATTTTACATCTAGCTAAGATGTTTGGTGCAGTATTTGACAAGTAAGAAAATGTGAATGAAAACTAATCATCCCTCGTTGAATGACAACGAAGACTTCATGTTCCCACTCCTACTGAGAGTAGTACTGTTTCCAAACAGCTTCCGAACTTCAACTTGTCTCCATAAAAAATGTCTAACTGTTTCGACTGAGAAGCATCCGGTAAGCTTTAGTCAAATCTATCTTTACCAAGCAAAACCACTACCACAAAACTGACTCCAGTCCCATCCCAAACTCTTCTTCCGACATAGGATGGACACACACTTCGCTACCCCCTAACACCTGGGGTGTTCCAAGTCATCTGAAGACAGAAGGAACCTGGGTTCAAATACTATTTAGGGAATTTAAATTACCTTCATAGTAAATTTTGATATTTATATTTGAAAAAACAAGTAGTTGAATATTGGAAGGTTCTTGGAAATGCACTTGGAAGGTATTTGAAATAACTCAAATACCCTGACTCAAATAAACTCCCATGCATTTTACTCTTTTTTTTAAATAGTATTTGAAATAAGTATTTGATAATACTTTAAAATAGTAGGCTATATATAGGGAATTCATAGGACTTCGAAGTCATTGATTGGGGCCACATTATTTGAGAATAGTCAAATACACAGAAAATTAGAATAACACATACTGAAATAGAAATGTATTTGAACCCGGGTCTGGAAGGAACAGAGCTAGGAGAGGATGTACAGTATGTACCAACCCACCTCCTTTGATGGTTCCTCGCCCCTCAGACTGTTTCTACTGCTTGTACCCACTTCATACAGCAGACACATAGTAAAGACCACAGGAGGTTGGTGGCGCCTTAATTGGGGAGGACGGGCTGGAATATTATCAAATACATTAAACAAATGGTTTCCATGTGTTTGATGCCATTCCATTCACTCCAATCCAGACATTATTATGAGCCGTCCTCCCCTCAGCAGCCTCCACTGGTACAGATTAAAGACATAATGTAGACAAGAGGGCCAAAAGCATGACCCAGAAACAAGGGATAAAAGATTACCTCCGCTACCCATCATTCTCCACTATGCCTGGGCCGGGCCTCCTCTACCCATCATCCTCCACTGTGCCTGGGCCGGGCCTCCTCTACCCCATCATCCTCCACTATGCCTGGACCGGGCCTCCTCTACCCCATCATCCTCCACTATGCCTGGGCCGGGCCTCCCTTCCTTCGGCCGGGCCTCCTCTACCCCATCATCCTCCACTATGCCTGGGCCGGGCCTCCTCTACCCATCATCCTCCACACTTCCTTCGGCCGGGCCTCCTCTACCCATCATCCTCCACTGTGCCTGGGCCGGGCCTCCTCTACCCCATCATCCTCCACTATGCCTGGACCGGGCCTCCTCTACCCATCATCCACTATGCCTGGGCCGGGCCTCCTCTACCCATCATCCTCCACTATGCCTGGGCCGGGCCTCCTCTACCCCATCATCCACTTTGCCTGGGCCAGGCCTCCTCCACCCATCATCATCCACTGTGCCTGGGCCGGGCCTCCTCTACCCCATCATCCTCCACTATGCCTGGGACGGGCCTGCTCTACCCATCATTCACTATGCCTGGGCCGGGCCTCCTCTACCCATCATCCACTATGCCTGGGCCGGGCCTCCTCTACCCATCATCCACTATGCCTGGGCCGGGCCTCCTCTACCCATCATCCTCCACTCCATCGTTGGTATTGATCCAGAGACAAGGAGCTCATTCTGTGTGTGTGTTTGCTTGTCAGAGGGATCAGGGGGACTGGCCCCCCTCACACACACACAGGAAGGGGCCATTGATTTAGTGTGTGTGTGTAATTGTGTGTGTGTGTATGTTTGTGTGTGTGCGTGCGTGCGCGGAGCGGTTAGCCACAGTGTATAGCCAATCTAATAGACGAGACTGTGTGTGCAGTGTGTGTGTGAGTAGTATGTAGTCTGTGTGAGTGTATGGTTACATGTGAAAGTGTGGGAGGACAGGAAGCAGTGGGCGAATGGGTGTGTGTGTGATGAACTCTCTCTATGTGGGTATCCACATTTTTCTATTTTGCAGTGTGTGTTTGAATATGTATATGTAGTAGCCTACCCACTCGTGTCTCTGTCGGCCCTACACCCAAACAAGGGCACTGCGTTCATCCACCTCTGGCCTGCTCGCCTCCCTACCACTGAGGAAGTACAGTTCCCGCTCAGCCCAGTCAAAACTGTTCGCTGCTCTGGCCCCCCAATGGTGGAACAAACTCCCTCACGACGCCAGGACAGCGGAGTCAATCACCACCTTCCGGAGACACCTGAAACCCCACCTCTTCAAGGAATACCTAGGATAGGGTAAGTAATCCTTCTCACCCCCCTAAAAAGATTTAGATGCACTATTGTAAAGTGGCTGTTCCACTGGATGTCATAAGGTGTATGCACCAATTTGTAAGTCGCTCTGGATAAGAGCGTCTGCTAAATGACTTAAATGTAATGTAATGTAAATGCTTAACAGTCTACACTTTGTGTGTGTCTCTCTGTGTGTGTGTGTGTCTGCGTCAGTGCAAGTGCGTGCGTGCGTGTGTGAGTGCGTGCACGTGTATATGGCTGTGTGACAGTCTCTACACGGGCCTCTATTCCACCCCCATTGCTCTGTCACTCATCCTGACGCTAGGCTAACGCTATACCAACGCTAGGCTAACGCTATACCAATGCTAGACTAGTCAAATCTAATTTTATTCGGCACCTACTCAGCTTACAGCAGTTATAAAAGTTGCAGCGAAATGTGTGTGTGCTAGCTCCCTCAACATTGCAGTACAATAACAGTATAACATCTCAGGAACAGCAGCTAATAGGACCTGACAGGGTGAATGCTAGGCTAACACTAAACAGTTGTTAATAGAACATGAGGGTGCTAACTCTAGGCTAACTTTAGTCTAATGCTAAACAGCAGATAATAGGCCCTGACAGAGCAAACACTACGCTACGCTAGGATATATCTAGGCTAACGCTAAACCGCAGTTAATAGGACCTGACGGGGCTAGCGCTAGGCTAACAATAGGCTAACGCTGAACAGTAGCTAATAGGACCTGACAAGTTAATGCTTAGAGCTGTCCTCACCAACCAATCATCGCTAGTCGCTAGCTACCCCACCCTGCACCCTAACACCTGTTGGACGAGGTATGAACATATGCACACACACACACACACACAGATCCACACACACACATGCACGTAGGCACACACACACACACCCACTATGACATACACCCCCTCACTGCTATGAAGTCACCCCACATCCAATCATACTACCTCAATTGGGCCGACCAACCAGTGCTCCTGCACATTGGCTAACCGGGCATTGTGTCCCACCACCTGCACAATCTGCATTGTGTCCCACCACACACCACGCGCCAAACCCTCTTTTTACGCTACTGCTACTCTCTGTTCATCATATATGCATAGTCACTTTAACCATATCTACATGTACATACTACCTCAAATCAGCCTGACTAACCGGTGTCTGTATGTAGCCTCGCTACTGTATATAGCCTGTCTTTTGACTGTTGTTTTATTTCTTTACCTACCTATTGTTCATCTAATACCTTTTTTGCACTATTGGTTAGAGCCTGTAAGTAAGCATTTCACTGTAAGATCTACACCTGTTGCATTCAGCGCACAATACAAATAAACTTTGATTTGACCAAACTCCAACTCAACATCCCAAATCACACACCAAACCAAAACCCTTCAGTCATCTAAAGTACATTTGGTAGTTGAGCGAAGGGAGAGTGATAGGTTGAGAGGGATAGGTGAGTGTTGTCAAAATGAGTTAGGTGTGTTTGTGGAGTTACATGGTTGTGTTCATACTGTAGTAATACTGTATGATTACACACATGTTTGTGGGGACAGAACATTCTGTTAGGGAAAGTAGAAAAAACCCGGACAAATAAACCAACGCAGACAGGATGGGCTGGACAGATGGGGTGAAAGGAGGGGGCGGAGAGGGGAGAAAAGACAGATGAACTGGTATGGATAGAGGGATGGCTATTCACATTAGAGACATTTGCATGACAACGAGGCAAGACAAGAGGAGTGAGTGATGGATGCAAAAGAGTAGGAGTAGAGAAACTGGATGCCACAGGAGAGGAGAAGGAGGGATGGGAGGAAGGGAAATTGTAGTTTGAAGGGGTGGAGAGAGTGCTTGGAGAAGAATAGTAGAGAGACGGAAAGGTAGTCTGGATAGTTGCAAAGAGAGAGAAAGAGAGAGAGAGGGGAGAGAAAGAGGGGGAGAGAGAGAGTTCTTAGAGAAGTAGAGTGGAGCAGGGGAAGGAGAAAGAGAAAAGAGAATTCACTTGGACAGGCTGTCATAACAGCTAGAGGTCTGCAGCTTCACCCTGCTGTCTAACTGGACTGGACTGACCTAGCTGAGCTATGAAGAAAGGGAGGGAGGAAAGCAGGGATAAAGACATGAAGAAAGAGAGAGAGCGGGCAGGAGGGAGAGAGGGGGAGAGAGAGAGAGAGAGAGAGAGAGAAGAAGAGAGCAAGAGGCTGCATGGAAGTGAGGGTGAGTGGGAGGGTGAGTGAGTGAAGACAGAGAGAGGGAGAGAGGAACAATGGTTGGCAGAGAAGGAGAGCAAGAGACTGGGAGGGAGAGAATGAGGTAGACAGAGAGGGAGTGAAGGAGAGGAGAAGTGAGTTAGTGTCTCAAGGGAGCACGCCACAGTCATTCCTAGAAAGTGAGGAGGAGGAGGATTGGCCTTACACCTGCTGATGCTGCTGACTGTCTGGGGTCTGGAGGGCTATACTTCTCACGAGGCACACACACACACAAAACAACAACAAGATCTCAAAGTTTCCCTTTGAAATTCGAAGTATTACGAAGGGTTAATTACAGGGTTAATTCCGCGTGGTTACAGGGCTAAAACATAAACAACTCAAAGGGTTAGGTTTAGGTATTAATTCCGAGTGGTTACGGTTAGGGCTATGGGTTGGGGAAGGCTTACAACTAAACAATAATTCAAATCCATCAAGTATCATCAAGTATTCTCACGGTCTAAGCAGCTCACTCTGGCTCTCAGCATCACAAGATCGCGTCCAGTTGTCACGACGTCGCCGAAGTCGGTCCCTCTCCTTGTTTGGGCAGCGTACGGCGGTCGACGTCCCCGGCTTTCTAGCCACCGCCGATCCACTTTTCATTTTCCACTTGTTCTGTCTGTTTTTTCACAGGTCCCACTGTCCACCCCTTATTTCCCCTTGTCCCAGCGAGATTCGACTCGCGCTCCCCAGGGAGTATGATGGGACGGCTGCCTGATGCCAGGGGTTTCTACTCCAGCTAGAGCTCTACCTGGTGACCGTCCACCCGCCCCCTTCGGGACGTGAGAGTGTGTCCGCCCATCGTCACCTGCCTCTCAGGCAAAGCCCTGGAGTGGGCCAACACCGTATGGTGTGAGGGAGATGCAGCGTTGGATCATTACGCAGAGTTCACCCGCCACTTTCGGGAAGTGTTCGACCACCCGCCTGAGGGTCGAGCGGCGGGTGAACGTCTGTTCCACCTGAGGCAGGGGATGAGGAGCGCGCAGGATTTCGCATTGGACTTCCAGACCATGGCCGCCAGCGAGGGATGGAACGAAAGGGCCCTGATCAATCACTACAGGTGCAGTCTGCGCGAGGCTCTCCGTTGGGAGTTGGCCTGCCGAGACATCACCCTCACATTGGACCAGCTGGTGGACCTGTCCATCCGGCTGTACAACCTGCTGACTGACCGTGGACGTCCTGATCGGGACCTGTCAGTTCCATCCCCCAGCACCTCCGCTCCGACGCCTATGGAGCTGGGAGGTGCTGCACTTAGGGTGACCGGAGGAGGGACCATTCCCGGTCCCTCAGGGAGTCGAGGCAGCAGGCAGGGCACTATCGTGTCACCCCAGGTGAGTCGCGACCAGGCTCACCCAAAGCCCCCTGTTGCTCACATGTATGTGTTTATTTCATTTCCAGAGTTTTCCCCGCATTCCCAGAATAAGGCATTAGTAGATTCAGGAGCAGCTGGAATGTTATTGACCGTTCATTTGCTCATAGTTTAGGGATTCCCCTTGTTCCTGTGGATATGCCCTTCCCTGTACACGCCCTAGATAGTCAACCATTAGGGTCAGGGCTGATTAGGGAGGCCACTGCTCCATTTGACATGGTTCCTCAGGAGGGTCATGAGGAGAGAATGAGTCTCTTCCTTATTGATTCTCCTGCGTTTCCCGTGGTGCTGGGCCTACCCTGGTTGGCCTGTCATGACCCCACTATTTCGTGGCAACAGAGGGCTCTCAAGGGGTGGTCACGAGAGTGCTCATGGAGGTGTGTGGGGGTTTCCATTGGTGAGACGACGGTGGAAAGTCCAGACCAGTTCTCCACCATTCGCATCCCCTCAGAATATGCCGATTTGGCTCTCGCCTTCTGTAGGAAGAGGGCGACTAAATTACCACCTCATCGATGAGGGGATTGTGCGATAAATCTCCTGGTAGATGCAGGGGGTTTTGGGTGATTGTCTATGTTAGTTGCTTGTGTCAGCACAGTTCTTATTATAGCTTCACGGTCGTTATTCGTTCATTGTTTTGTACAGTTCACTTTGTGTTTTTCGTCATCTATTAAATGATGCATTCACACCACGCTGCACTTTGGTCCACTTCTTACGGTGATCGTGACATCATCTGAGAATGCAGTGACATCATTAAAACAATCATCTTCTCGGAGAGCAATGTTTTCACTTATAAAAAATAAAGACAAAAAAAAGATCTTAAAAGCCCAAATTGGGCTGTAGTCAATTTACGGCTTTGTCTAGTTTGAAGACGCAAGGTAAAAATCCAGCCACGCTGTCAGACTTACTGCCAAATTCAATTAGTATTCAACCATCTTATATCTGTTCAAAACACACAGCCAACACAACCAACACAGCCCCACAAATATAACATGTTAACATTCAAGAGGTAATGACTTGCTTTTGTTCAACTTGTTTCTAAACTGAAAATAGATCATTGGGATACAGTGTAGTTGCAGAGACGGAATACATGTCAACCTAAAACCTCTTACTCGGTGAAGTTGTATCAGACATTTTCAGAGGCATTTCTCAAGTCGTTTCTTTTTTTTTAGAATTCTCTCCAGCCAGCCAATTAATGAATACATTTGTTTAATTCCAATTAGAAAACAGAGGGATGAGAGAGGAAGGTCATAGAGGATTATCGGAGAGGGGCCAGCTTAGAAGACCATGACTGGTAGAGTGGAGAAGAAGTACGTGTGTGTGTGTGTGTGTGTGTGTGTGTGTGTGTGTGTGTGTGTGTGTGTGTGTGTGTGTGTGTGTGTGTGTGTGTGTGTGTGTGTGTGTGTGTGTGTGTGTGTGTGTGTGTGGAGGCTTGGTAATGTAGACAGAGATATATATAGATGGCCACAGTACAGGCTAGAATACATTAGTAGGTAAAGAGGGATTACTTCATCTCTACGGACAGGGGGTAGAGGGATACACATCCTTCAGAGCATCATCACACTCCAACCTCCAACCAACAACACCGCCTGTGTCTAATCCTATCTCTTCCACCAATCACACTGTAGGCGTCCTGTCATTCTGCAAGCTGATTGGCTCACGGAGCCGATTCCCCGCGAGAGGGTGCCAAGTTGAAAAAGCATTCTCATCATTGGTTGTTTTTACAGTGGCTGCATTCATTAACCATGCTCCACAGAGACAGAGTATTGTACTATGTACAAACACTGACATTAGGAAGCTTAGAAAGCTACAACGGCAGCATTGTTAGACTAATGGTTAAGTAACCGAATGAGACCTATATATTCTGGTTACAACAATACATTCTCCATTGAGACACTACTGCAGTCCTCTTCATAATGAACCATATGCCCCGACTGCCTGGACAGGGAAAGTAAATGTAGTGTGTGTGTGTGTTTATAATTACATGTGTAATATATAGCAGTGTACAGACAGTGAACTAGAGGGATATAAAGTGTCTACACAGCAAATTAACACCAATCATCATTATGGTCTTCTATTGTTTCTGCCCACTCAAGTGTGTGTGTGTGTGTGTGTGTGTGTGTGTGTGTGTGTGTGTGTGTGTGTGTGTGTGTGTGTGTGTGTGTGTGTGTGTGTGTGTGTGTGTGTGTGTGTGTGTGTGTGTGTGTGTGTGTGTACACGTACAGTACCAGTCAAAAGTTTGGACACATCTACTCATTCGAGAGTTTTTCTTAATTTTTACTATTTTCTACATTGTAGAATAATAGTGAAGACAAACTATGAAATAATACATATGGAATCATGTAGTAACCAAAAAAGTGTGAAACAAATCCAAATATATTTTAGATTTGAGATTCTTCAAAGTAGCCACACTTTGCCTTGATGACAGCTTTGCACACTCTTGGCATTCTCTCAACCAGCTTCATGAGGTAGTCACCTGGAATACATTTCAATTAACAGGTGTGCCTTGTTAAAAGTTAATTTGTGGAATTTCTTTCCTTCCTAATGCATTTGAGCAGATCAGTTGTGTTGTGACAAGGTAAGGGTGGTATACAGAAGATAGCCCTATTTGGTAAAATACCAAGTTCATATTATGGCAAGAACAGCTCAAAGTGAAACGACAGTCACCATTACTTTAAGACATGAAGGTCAATCAATGCAGAAAATGTGGCTTTTATGAGGACTGCCACGGGAAAGGAAGACCCAGTTACCTCTGCCTTAGAAATCTCAGCCCAAATAAATCTCAGCCCAAATAAATGCTTCACAGAGTTCAAGTAACTGACACATCTCAACATCAACTGTTCAGAGGAGACTGTGTGAATCCGGCCTTCATGGTCGAAATGCTGCAAAGAAACCACTACTAAAGGACACCAATAATACCAATAATAAGAAGAGACTTGCTAGGGCCAAGAAACACGAGCAATGGACTTTAAGCAGTTGGAAATCTGTCCAGATTTGAGATTTTCTTTACAACCGATTTTCTTTACAACCGCCGTGTCTTTGTGAGACACAGAGTAGGTGAACGGATGATCTCTGCATGTGTGGTTCCCACCGTGAAGCATGGAGGAGGTGTGATGGCGTGGGGATACTTTGCTGGTGACACTGTCTGTGATTTATTTAGAATTCAAGGCACACTTAACCAGCATGGCTACCACAGCATTCTGCAGCGATACGGCATCCCATCTGGTTTGGGCTAAGTGGGTCTATCATTTATTTGTCAACAGGACAATTACCCAACACACCTCCAGGCTGTGTAATGGCTATTTGACCAAGAAGGAAAGTGATGGAGTGCTGCAGCAGATGACTTGGCCTCCACAATCACCCAAACTCAACTCAATTGAGATGGTTTGGGATGAGTTGGACCCCAGAGTGAAGGAAAAGCAGCCAACAAGCGTTCAGCATATGCGGGAACTCCTTCAAGACGCGTTGGAAAAGCATTCCAGATGATGCAGGCTGTATCACATCTGGCCGTGATTGGGAGTCCCATAGGGCGGCGCACAATTGGCCCAGCGTCGTCCGGGTTTGGCCGGGGTAGGCCGCCATTGTAAATAAGAATTTGTTCTTAACTGACTTGCCTAGTTAAATAATGGTTAAAAAATGTTTTCATGTATACATCTGGTTGAGAGAATGCCAAGAGTGTGCAATGCTGTCATCAAGGCAAAGGTTGGCTACTTTGAAGAATCAAAAATATATTTAGATTTATTTCACACTTTTTCGGTTACTACATGATTCCATATGTGTAACTTCATAGTTTGTCTTCACTATTATTCTACAATGTAGAAAACAGTAAAAATAAAGGAAAACCCTTGAATGAGAAGGTGTGTCCAAACGTTTGTCTGGTACTGTGTATGTGCACATGTATATGTAACTGTGAGTCCTGCTTCTCGACTGTGTGTGTGTGTGTGTGTGTGTATATGTGTGCGCGAGTCTGTCTGTCTACTCCACTGCTCTGCTGCTTTCCTGCTCTCCAAACGCCACACACCGCAAAGACAAACATTGAGCAAACGAACCAGAAGGTATCCTCTATCCTTCCCTTTAGGTTAGACTAACTAACGGGGGCTCCTTTAGACAGTCTGATTGGCAACCGGTTGATTCCTGCTAGATTCACCAGTTAATTAGTTCATTAGCTCCAACAGCTTGCTAATGAGATGCCTGTGCTGCCTGGTGCCTGGTAAAGAGAGAGGAGAGTCGGAAATCCACAGGTGTGTAACACACACACACACTCTCTCTCTCTCTCTCTACATGTTTCATCATAGAACTGTTCCAATTTCACAGAAGCCCAGAGGTTTAAGGTCTGAATTGAAAGATCCCTCATATCCCTTCTTAATGTGGGCCCAGCATCAAATCCTATCAACTTCTAACCTACCATCTGCTTTACATTTGTCAGCCTGTAGGCTGGAATACCAATACCTGCAGGGAGAGTGTGTGTGTGTTCGTGTTTGTGGATTTCATGCATGTATATGTATGTGTACGTGGAGTGAGTGAATAAGTATGTGTGTGTGTGTTTGTGTGTGTGTGTGTGTGTGTGTGTGTGTGTGTGTGTGTGTGTGTGTGTGTGTGTGTGTGTGTGTGTGTGTGTGTGTGTGTGTGTGTGTGTGTGTGTGTGTGTGTGTGTGTGTGTGTGTGTGTGTGTGTGTGTGTGTGTGTGTGTGTGTGCGCACAAGAGGTGTTTGTGTTAGTGTTAGTTACCAGAATGTTGACATTGATACAGATACCAGCTGTGGTATCACAATACTCCATGCCAAAACAATACCATGGGAAAAATAGAAAGCGGGATTGAAGGACTGATTTTTCTCACTCTCAAAATATGTTTTGTTTTATAGAAAAAGGACAAAGTCCACAGACATGCTTAAACAACAACATCTGAGGACAACTTTTGAGGTCTGGGAAAGAAAATCTAAGAAATGTAGATGTTTGAGTTACCCTCAAGTGCACATATATTTAGCACTGCTGTTTGGTTAGTTGTGTTTCTGTAGCATACAAGTGATGGGAGTTCACAAAACAAATGCACACTGGATTAATGCACATAATAATAGTATTTTACTACATTTATATAGTGCTTTTCATAACAATCTCAAAGAGCTTCAAAAGCAAAAAACTAACAACCAGTACATCATCATGAGTAGCCTAGCTACAGTCAGGTCAACCAGTACATCATCATGAGTAGCCTAGCTACAGTCAGGTCAACCAGTACATCATCATGAGTAGCCTAGCTACAGTCAGGTCAACCAGTATATCATCATGAGTAGCCTAGCTACAGTCAGGTCAACCAGTACATCATCATGAGTAGCCTAGCTACAGTCAGGTCAACCAGTACATCATCATGAGTAGCCTAGCTACAGTCAGGTCAACCAGTACATCATCATGAGTAGCTTAGCTACAGTCAGGTCAACCAGTACATCATCATGAGTAGCCTAGCTACAGTCAGGTCAACCAGTATATCATCATGAGTAGCCTAGCTATAACCAGGTCAACCAGTACATCATCATGAGTAGCCTAGATACAGTCAGGTCAACCAGTACATCATCACGAGTAGCCTAGCTACAGTCAGGTCAACCAGTACATCATCATGAGTAGCCTAGCTACAGTCAGGTCAACCAGTACATCATCACGAGTAGCCTAGCTATAACCAGGTCAACCAGTACATCATCATGAGTAGCCTAGATACAGTCAGGTCAACCAGTACATCATCACGAGTAGCCTAGCTACAGTCAGGTCAACCAGTACATCATCATGAGTAGCCTAGCTACAGTCAGGTCAACCAGTACATCATCATGAGTAGCCTAGCTACAGTCAGGTCAACCAGTACATCATCACGAGTAGCCTAGCTACAGTCAGGGCAACCAGTACATCATCATGAGTAGCCTAGCTACAGTCAGGTCAACAAGTACATCATCATGAGTAGCCTAGATACAGTCAGGTCAACCAGTACATCATCATGAGTAGCTTAGCTACAGTCAGGTCAACCAGTACATCATCATGTGTAGCCTAGCTACAGTCAGGTCAACCAGTACATCATCATGAGTAGCCTAGATACAGTCAGGTCAACCTGTACATCATCATGAGTAGCCTAGCTATAACCAGGTCAACCAGTACATCATCATAAGTAGCCTAGCTATAGTCAGGTCAACCAGTACATCATCATGAGTAGCCTAGCTATAACCAGGTCAACCAGTACATTATCATGAGTAGCCTAGCTACAGTCAGGTCAACCAGTACATCATCATGAGTAGACTAGCTACAGTCAGGTCAACCAGTACATCATCATGAGTAGCCTAGCTACATTCAGGTCAACCAGTACATCATCATGAGTAGCCTACCTACAGTCAGGTCAACCAGTACATCATCATGAGTAGCCTAGCTATAACTAGGTCAACCAGTACATCATCATGAGTAGCCTAGCTATAGTCAGATCAACCAGTACATCATCATGAGTAGCCTAGCTATAACCAGGTCAACCAGTACATCATCATGAGTAATCTAGCTATAGTCAGGTCAACCAGTACATCATCATGAGTAGCCTAGCTATAACCAGGTCAACCAGTACATCATCATGAGTAGCCTAGCTATAACCAGGTCAACCAGTACATCATCATGAGTAGCCTAGCTATAACCAGGTCAACCAGTACATCATCATGAGTAGCCTAGCTATAACCAGGTCAACCAGTACATCATCATGAGTAGCCTACCTACAGTCAGGTCAACCAGTACATCATCATGAGTAGCGTAGCTATAACTAGGTCAACCAGTACATCATCATGAGTAGCCTAGCTATAGTCAGATCAACCAGTACATCATCATGAGTAGCCTAGCTATAACCAGGTCAACCAGTACATCATCATGAGTAATCTAGCTATAGTCAGGTCAACCAGTACATCATCATGAGTAGCCTAGCTATAACCAGGTCAACCAGTACATCATCATGAGTAGCCTAGCTATAGTCAGGTCAACCAGTACATCATCATGAGTAGCCTAGCTATAACCAGGTCAACCAGTACATCATCATGAGTAGCCTAGCTATAACCAGGTCAACCAGTACATCATCATGAGTAGCCTAGCTATAGTCAGGTCAACCAGTACATCATCATGAGTAGCCTAGCTATAGCCAGGTCAACCAGTACATCATCATGAGTAGCCTAGCTATAGTCAGGTCAACCAGTACATCATCATGAGTAGCCTAGCTATAGTTAGGTCAACCAGTACATCATCATGAGTAGCCTAGCTATAGTCAGGTCAACCAGTACATCATCATGAGTAGCCAAGCTATAGCCAGGTCAACCAGTACATCATCATGAGTAGCCTAGCTATAACCAGGTCAACCAGTACATCATCATGAGTAGCCTCGCTATAGCCAGGTCAACCAGTACATCATCATGAGTAGCCTAGCTATAGCCAGGTCAACCAGTACATCATCATGAGTAGCCTAGCTACAGTCAGGTCAACCAGTACATCATCATGAGTAGCCTAGCTATAGCCAGGTCAACCAGTACATCATCATGAGTAGCCTAGCTATAGCCAGGTCAACCAGTACATCATCATGAGTAGCCTAGCTATAACCAGGTCAACCAGTACATCATCATGAGTAGCCTAGCTATAGCCAGGTCAACCAGTACATCATCATGAGTAGCCTAGCTATAGCCAGGTCAACCAGTACATCATCATGAGTAGCCTAGCTATAGCCAGGTCAACCAGTACATCATCATGAGTAGCCTAGCTATAACCAGGTCAACCAGTACATCATCATGAGTAGCCTAGCTATAGTCAGGTCAACCAGTACATCATCATGAGTAGCCTAGCTATAGCCAGGTCAACCAGTACATCATCATGAGTAGCCTAGCTATAACCAGGTCAACCAGTACATCATCATGAGTAGCCTAGCTATAGTCAGGTCAACCAGTACATCATCATGAGTAGCCTAGCTATAGCCAGGTCAACCAGTACATCATCATGAGTAGCCTAGCTATAACCAGGTCAACCAGTACATCATCATGAGTAGCCTAGCTATAACCAGGTCAACCAGTACATCATCATGAGTAGCCTAGCTATAGCCAGGTCAACCAGTACATCATCATGAGTAGCCTAGCTATAACCAGGTCAACCAGTACATCATCATCATGAGTAGCCTAGCTATAGCCAGGTCAACCAGTACATCATCATGAGTAGCCTAGCTATAGCCAGGTCAACCAGTACATCATCATGAGTAGCCTAGCTATAACCAGGTCAACCAGTACATCATCATGAGTAGCCTAGCTATAACCAGGTCAACCAGTACATCATCATGAGTAGCCTAGCTATAGTCAGGTCAACCAGTACATCATCATGAGTAGCCTAGCTATAGCCAGGTCAACCAGTACATCATCATGAGTAGCCTAGCTATAGCCAGGTCAACCAGTACATCATCATGAGTAGCCTAGCTATAGCCAGGTCAACCAGTACATCATCATGAGTAGCCTAGCTATAGCCAGGTCAACCAGTACATCATCATGAGTAGCCTAGCTATAGCCAGGTCAACCAGTACATCATCATGAGTAGCCTAGCTACAGTCAGGTCAACCAGTACATCATCATGAGTAGCCTAGCTATAGCCAGGTCAACCAGTACATCATCATGAGTAGCCTAGCTATAGTCAGGTCAACCAGTACATCATCATGAGTAGCCTAGCTATAGTCAGGTCAACCAGTACATCATCATGAGTAGCCTAGCTATCAACCAGTACATCAGGTCAACCAGTACATCATCATCATGAGTAGCCTAGCTATAACCAGGTCAACCAGTACATCATCATGAGTAGCCTAGCTATAGCCAGGTAACCAGTACATCATAGCATCAGGTCAACCAGTACATCATCATGAGTAGCCTAGCTATAGCCAGGTCAACCAGTACATCATCATGAGTAGCCTAGCTACAGTCAGGTCAACCAGTACATCATCATGAGTAGCCTAGCTATAGCCAGGTCAACCAGTACATCATCATGAGTAGCCTAGCTATAGCCAGGTCAACCAGTACATCATCATGAGTAGCCTAGCTACAGTCAGGTCAACCAGTACATCATCATGAGTAGCCTAGCTATAGCCAGGTCAACCAGTACATCATCATGAGTAGCCTAGCTATAACCAGGTCAACCAGTACATCATCATGAGTAGCCTAGCTATAGCCAGGTCAACCAGTACATCATCATGAGTAGCCTAGCTATAGCCAGGTCAACCAGTACATCATCATGAGTAGCCTAGCTATAGCCAGGTCAACCAGTACATCATCATGAGTAGCCTAGCTATAACCAGGTCAACCAGTACATCATCATGAGTAGCCTAGCTATAACCAGGTCAACCAGTACATCATCATGAGTAGCCTAGCTATAGTCAGGTCAACCAGTACATCATCATGAGTAGCCTAGCTATAGCCAGGTCAACCAGTACATCATCATGAGTAGCCTAGCTATAACCAGGTCAACCAGTACATCATCATGAGTAGCCTAGCTATAGCCAGGTCAACCAGTACATCATCATGAGTAGCCTAGCTATAGCCAGGTCAACCAGTACATCATCATGAGTAGCCTAGCTATAACCAGGTCAACCAGTACATCATCATGAGTAGCCTAGCTATAGCCAGGTCAACCAGTACATCATCATGAGTAGCCTAGCTATAGCCAGGTCAACCAGTACATCATCATGAGTAGCCTAGCTATAGCCAGGTCAACCAGTACATCATCATGAGTAGCCTAGCTATAACCAGGTCAACCAGTACATCATCATGAGTAGCCTAGCTATAGTCAGGTCAACCAGTACATCATCATGAGTAGCCTCAGCTATAGCCAGGTCAACCAGTACATCATCATGAGTAGCCTAGCTATAACCAGGTCAACCAGTACATCATCATGAGTAGCCTAGCTATAGCCAGGTCAACCAGTACATCATCATGAGTAGCCTAGCTATAGTCAGGTCAACCAGTACATCATCATGAGTAGCCTAGCTATAGTCAGGTCAACCAGTACATCATCATGAGTAGCCTAGCTATAGCCAGGTCAACCAGTACATCATCATGAGTAGCCTAGCTATAGCCAGGTCAACCAGTACATCATCATGAGTAGCCTAGCTATAGCCAGGTCAACAGTACATCATCATGAGTAGCCTAGCTATAACCAGGTCAACCAGTACATCATCATGAGTAGCCTAGCTATAGCCAGGTCAACCAGTACATCATCATGAGTAGCCTAGCTATAGCCAGGTCAACCAGTACATCATCATGAGTAGCCTAGCTATAGCCAGGTCAACCAGTACATCATCATGAGTAGCCTAGCTATAACCAGGTCAACCAGTACATCATCATGAGTAGCCTAGCTATAGTCAGGTCAACCAGTACATCATCATGAGTAGCCTAGCTATAGCCAGGTCAACCAGTACATCATCATGAGTAGCCTAGCTATAACCAGGTCAACCAGTACATCATCATGAGTAGCCTAGCTATAGCCAGGTCAACCAGTACATCATCATGAGTAGCCTAGCTATAGCCAGGTCAACCAGTACATCATCATGAGTAGCCTAGCTACAGTCAGGTCAACCAGTACATCATCATGAGTAGCCTAGCTATAGCCAGGTCAACCAGTACATAATCATGAGTAGCTTAGCTATAGTCAGGTCAACCAGTACATCATCATGAGTAGCCTAGCTATAGTCAGGTCAACCAGTACATCATCATGAGTAGCCTAGCTATAGCCAGGTCAACCAGTACATCATCATGAGTAGCCTAGCTATAACCAGGTCAACCAGTACATCATCATGAGTAGCCTAGCTATAGCCAGGTCAACCAGTACATCATCATGAGTAGCCTAGCTATAGCCAGGTCAACCAGTACATCATCATGAGTAGCCTAGC
This sequence comes from Oncorhynchus keta, assembly GCF_023373465.1. NCBI lineage: Eukaryota > Metazoa > Chordata > Actinopteri > Salmoniformes > Salmonidae > Oncorhynchus > Oncorhynchus keta. Next base: position 64,654,980 of record NC_068455.1, on the reverse strand, counting down.
TACAGTCAGGTCAACCAGTACATCATCATGAGTAGCCTAGCTATAGCCAGGTCAACCAGTACATCATCATGAGTAGCCTAGCTATAGCCAGGTCAACCAGTACATCATCATGAGTAGCCTAGCTATAACCAGGTCAACCAGTACATCATCATGAGTAGCCTAGCTATAGTCAGGTCAACCAGTACATCATCATGAGTAGCCTAGCTATAGCCAGGTCAACCAGTACATCATCACGAGTAGCCTAGCTATAGCCAGGTCAACCAGTACATCATCATGAGTAGCCTAGCTATAACCAGGTCAACCAGTACATCATCATGAGTAGCCTAGCTATAGCCAGGTCAACCAGTACATCATCATGAGTAGCCTAGCTATAACCAGGTCAACCAGTACATCATCATGAGTAGCCTAGCTATAGCCAGGTCAACCAGTACATCATCATGAGTAGCCTAGCTATAGCCAGGTCAACCAGTACATCATCATGAGTAGCCTAGCTATAACCAGGTCAACCAGTACATCATCATGAGTAGCCTAGCTATAACCAGGTCAACCAGTACATCATCATGAGTAGCCTAGCTATAGTCAGGTCAACCAGTACATCATCATGAGTAGCCTAGCTATAGCCAGGTCAACCAGTACATCATCATGAGTAGCCTAGCTATAACCAGGTCAACCAGTACATCATCATGAGTAGCCTAGCTATAGCCAGGTCAACCAGTACATCATCATGAGTAGCCTAGCTATAGCCAGGTCAACCAGTACATCATCATGAGTAGCCTAGCTACAGTCAGGTCAACCAGTACATCATCATGAGTAGCCTAGCTATAGCCAGGTCAACCAGTACATCATCATGAGTAGCCTAGCTATAGTCAGGTCAACCAGTACATCATCATGAGTAGCCTAGCTATAGTCAGGTCAACCAGTACATCATCATGAGTAGCCTAGCTATAGCCAGGTCAACCAGTACATCATCATGAGTAGCCTAGCTATAACCAGGTCAACCAGTACATCATCATGAGTAGCCTAGCTATAGCCAGGTAAACCAGTACATCATCATCAGTAGCCTAGCTATAGCCAGGTCAACCAGTACATCATCATGAGTAGCCTAGCTACAGTCAGGTCAACCAGTACATCATCATGAGTAGCCTAGCTATAGCCAGGTCAACCAGTACATCATCATGAGTAGCCTAGCTATAGCCAGGTCAACCAGTACATCATCATGAGTAGCCTAGCTACAGTCAGGTCAACCAGTACATCATCATGAGTAGCCTAGCTATAGCCAGGTCAACCAGTACATCATCATGAGTAGCCTAGCTATAACCAGGTCAACCAGTACATCATCATGAGTAGCCTAGCTATAGCCAGGTCAACCAGTACATCATCATGAGTAGCCTAGCTATAGCCAGGTCAACCAGTACATCATCATGAGTAGCCTAGCTATAGCCAGGTCAACCAGTACATCATCATGAGTAGCCTAGCTATAACCAGGTCAACCAGTACATCATCATGAGTAGCCTAGCTATAACCAGGTCAACCAGTACATCATCATGAGTAGCCTAGCTATAGTCAGGTCAACCAGTACATCATCATGAGTAGCCTAGCTATAGCCAGGTCAACCAGTACATCATCATGAGTAGCCTAGCTATAACCAGGTCAACCAGTACATCATCATGAGTAGCCTAGCTATAGCCAGGTCAACCAGTACATCATCATGAGTAGCCTAGCTATAGCCAGGTCAACCAGTACATCATCATGAGTAGCCTAGCTACAGTCAGGTCAACCAGTACATCATCATGAGTAGCCTAGCTATAGCCAGGTCAACCAGTACATCATCATGAGTAGCCTAGCTATAGTCAGGTCAACCAGTACATCATCATGAGTAGCCTAGCTATAGTCAGGTCAACCAGTACATCATCATGAGTAGCCTAGCTATAGCCAGGTCAACCAGTACATCATCATGAGTAGCCTAGCTATAACCAGGTCAACCAGTACATCATCATGAGTAGCCTAGCTATAGCCAGGTCAACCAGTACATCATCATGCGTAGCCTAGCTATAGCCAGGTCAACCAGTACATCATCATGAGTAGCCTAGCTATAACCAGCTCAACCAGTACATCATCATGAGTAGCCTAGCTATAGCCAGGTCAACCAGTACATCATCATGAGTAGCCTAGCTATAGCCAGGTCAACCAGTACATCATCATGAGTAGCCTAGCTACAGTCAGGTCAACCAGTACATCATCATGAGTAGCCTAGCTATAGCCAGGTCAACCAGTACATCATCATGAGTAGCCTAGCTATAGTCAGGTCAACCAGTACATCATCATGAGTAGCCTAGCTATAGTCAGGTCAACCAGTACATCATCATGAGTAGCCTAGCTATAGCCAGGTCAACCAGTACATCATCATGAGTAGCCTAGCTATAACCAGGTCAACCAGTACATCATCATGAGTAGCCTAGCTATAGCCAGGTAAACCAGTACATCATCATCAGTAGCCTAGCTATAGCCAGGTCAACCAGTACATCATCATGAGTAGCCTAGCTACAGTCAGGTCAACCAGTACATCATCATGAGTAGCCTAGCTATAGCCAGGTCAACCAGTACATCATCATGAGTAGCCTAGCTATAGCCAGGTCAACCAGTACATCATCATGAGTAGCCTAGCTACAGTCAGGTCAACCAGTACATCATCATGAGTAGCCTAGCTATAGCCAGGTCAACCAGTACATCATCATGAGTAGCCTAGCTATAACCAGGTCAACCAGTACATCATCATGAGTAGCCTAGCTATAGCCAGGTCAACCAGTACATCATCATGAGTAGCCTAGCTATAGCCAGGTCAACCAGTACATCATCATGAGTAGCCTAGCTATAGCCAGGTCAACCAGTACATCATCATGAGTAGCCTAGCTATAACCAGGTCAACCAGTACATCATCATGAGTAGCCTAGCTATAACCAGGTCAACCAGTACATCATCATGAGTAGCCTAGCTATAGTCAGGTCAACCAGTACATCATCATGAGTAGCCTAGCTATAGCCAGGTCAACCAGTACATCATCATGAGTAGCCTAGCTATAACCAGGTCAACCAGTACATCATCATGAGTAGCCTAGCTATAGCCAGGTCAACCAGTACATCATCATGAGTAGCCTAGCTATAGCCAGGTCAACCAGTACATCATCATGAGTAGCCTAGCTACAGTCAGGTCAACCAGTACATCATCATGAGTAGCCTAGCTATAGCCAGGTCAACCAGTACATCATCATGAGTAGCCTAGCTATAGTCAGGTCAACCAGTACATCATCATGAGTAGCCTAGCTATAGTCAGGTCAACCAGTACATCATCATGAGTAGCCTAGCTATAGCCAGGTCAACCAGTACATCATCATGAGTAGCCTAGCTATAACCAGGTCAACCAGTACATCATCATGAGTAGCCTAGCTATAGCCAGGTCAACCAGTACATCATCATGAGTAGCCTAGCTATAGCCAGGTCAACCAGTACATCATCATGAGTAGCCTAGCTATAGCCAGGTCAACCAGTACATCATCATGCGTAGCCTAGCTATAGCCAGGTCAACCAGTACATCATCATGAGTAGCCTAGCTATAACCAGCTCAACCAGTACATCATCATGAGTAGCCTAGCTATAGTCAGGTCAACCAGTACATCATCATGAGTAGCCTAGCTATAGCCAGGTCAACCAGTACATCATCATGAGTAGCCTAGCTATAGTCAGGTCAACCAGTACATCATCATGAGTAGCCTAGCTATAGCCAGGTCAACCAGTACATCATCATGAGTAGCCTAGCTATAGCCAGGTCAACCAGTACATCATCATGAGTAGCCTAGCTATAGCCAGGTCAACCAGTACATCATCATGAGTAGCCTAGCTATAGCCAGGTCAACCAGTACATCATCATGAGTAGCCTAGCTATAACCAGCTCAACCAGTACATCCTCATGAGTAGCCTAGCTATAGTCAGGTCAACCAGTACATCATCATGAGTAGCCTAGCTATAGCCAGGTCAACCAGTACATCATCATGAGTAGCCTAGCTATAGCCAGGTCAACCAGTACATCATCATGAGTAGCCTAGCTATAGTCAGGTCAACCAGTACATCATCATGAGTAGCCTAGCTATAGTCAGGTCAACCAGTACATCATCATGAGTAGCCTAGCTATAGCCAGGTCAACCAGTACATCATCATGAGTAGCCTAGCTATAGTCAGGTCAACCAGTACATCATCATGAGTAGCCTAGCTATAGCCAGGTCAACCAATGGAGGCCAAGTCTTTGAGTTCATGCATACTCCAAAGATGGAGAGGGACAGTTCATGGCTTGATCAGAGGAAGGTGGTCAGGGAGATGGTTAATGAAGAGTCTGGTGACCATCATGTAAAGGGGAACCAGTCTGAGACCCAGTCTAAGTCGTGTATCTTCTGGACTTATCTTCCTTCAGAATGTATGACACCCACTTGGGTGATGCCTCAGCAGCTCTGGGTGCCAGAAAGGTCACCACTCACAGTTCAGATTAGTAGCCTCAGTAGCCGTCCTCACTACGAGCTCTCTGCCTCAGCTCTGCATTCCTCTACTGCATCTCCCATTCCTTTCAAGCTTCAAAAGCAATCTTCAATTAAAATTTTCAAAAGATCAGGAACCAGCAGCCAGGTGAAAAAAAGGTGGTACAATGTCCACAAGGAAACAGGACTGCCTTAAATGAGTATTAAATTCATGTTAAAGTTCCCTTAAAACATGCCAAAATCCTTTAATATGAATGAAATCATCCTTAAATTAAACAATTGGCCTCTTAAAAGGCAAAAGTTGACCCATTAAAAATACCTTAATATCAATTGTTGGTCAGTGCCCTTTATTTTTTAATTTAAGGGCATATCAAGGATTTCAGGAAACAAATCCTTAATAACACCTTACTACAAAATGTTTGAGAGCTCCCTTGCTTTTGGGATTTAAGGAGAGATTAAGGGACATATGGAGCAATGCTTTAATTATACATTAATTGAGATTGCTTTTGTTCATCCTTACATTTTCAGATTAAGTGCAGATTAAGAAACACATGGTGCTTTAAAAAAATACTGCATCCTTTTTACTAATGTTGGGACTCCACTTTGTGCGAAATGTAAATAAAACACTATAAAGAGTTTATATAATGTGTCATTACATAGCTATTTGAAGGTTTGTGTCAAATTTGAATCTTGTTTTTAGGGCGGTGATAAAGTGATCTTCAGAAGTAAACAGTGGTTTTGAGAATCATGACGGCTTGCAGTGATGACGCAAAAAATGACTAGGTACCCCCCCCCCCCACTGTCCATTTCTTGTTTTTAAACAATGAGAGAAGTGCTAGACCTGGTGGAGAGAGGCTGTAAGACAGAAATAGTTGCTTTATGCGTGCTGTACGTTACGGCATGACACGTCACGATGTAACGGAGGGTCAGTTTTTTCAACTTTTCTCCAATACTATGGAGCCATTACCATGTCGATCAACGCATTAATAGAAACCTAGTTCACACCCCAGATTTTGAAGTCAACACAGTCGCTATAGTCCCATTAGTTTTCTTTGTAGCCTCGTTTGAATGTTGCGGTTGCGCACATTTGTACGGAATGGGGTGAGTTTACATTACACCGTTTGTTATAAAGCAAGACAATGAGTAAAAATGGACATGGAGACCAATAATAAAAAGTCACGTAAACTAACTCTATTTTAAAAAGCTGCCACATTTCATGGTATCAAACTATCTAGCTAGCTAACTGTTGATCGAGCTAACACTAGCTAACTAGCCAACAACCTAACCGTCACTAGCCAGCTTGGCAAAAGCTAGCAAGCAAAAGAGCATTTAGCTAGCTAGACTAGTTAAGTTAGACTACAGTTAGCTAGCTTCTCCTGAAGTCTTCTGGTCCATGTTATACAGTAAGACCTGTGTGAAGTACAGAGGTTTGACAGCAGATGCATTGAGGGACAGTTGGCAGAGAACCATCCTCAAATTGCTGATGCTCTTCACAGTGAGTTTGACTAACTTTAGTCAGAACTGGAGTTGCTAGTGGCCATAAGTTTGCTACCTAGAAAAAACGTTAAGAGAAAGAGGAAATGTAAAACATATTTTTCTGGTATTGGTATATTGGGTAGTCAGCTATGGAGCTAACTGTTCATTATTTCCCAGGCCAGGTTGTCACAGGGGACGACCTGCTGGAGATGGATGCTGGTGATATCCTGTTGGTCTTCCCCAACAATAAAGACTGAATTTAGCTGTTTGCTTTGTACACCAATTTGCAGAGTAACAACTCAGCAGAGTCCAATAAAGGAGAAATAAAATACAATTATACAACCAGCCACAGTATTTATTTGATCATTTCAATAGATTGCATCTAATTTAGAAGACAATTTGCCTTTAATATTTTCAGTTTGTCCCATCTCTTGTTTTATGGCAATTCTAAGAAGACAGCAAGGAGGGAAAGGACCGCCACAGAGTGTCACCATGAGTAAGAATATTATTATGGAAGATTATACAAGGGGTAGTTCCGACCTCTCAATCTGATTGGTTAAGAGTCATTGGTTATTCATGATATACCATACCCTCGTTATGATAAAAGAGATATTGCTTTGTTAAACAATGTGTTAAGAGTTTTAAATTCCGCTTAAATTGTTTTGAAATGTATGTTACTCTCAACAAAACTGGCAACATCTTGAAAAAGGATCATGAAAAGTAACAGGTCATTTTCACATTTTGTTTCATCTGCTTGATGAACAAACATCTACTACTAGTCTACTCTTTTCTCCAGGATTTCTTTGTAGCAGTGGGGGAAGTTTTCATTTCAAAAACAATGCATTCAAGAGAGTAGATTCAAGAGAGTAGCGAGAGGCACATATCCGCCAATGAACGATAAATACGCTTTTCTGTGCAAGGGACCCTGTTGATGTTAACAGGTCCTATTTCATTCATTGTTGGAAGTTGAAAACGGAGACACTTTGTTTCAATAATACACATGAGCCCTTCTCTTGAAAAGAATGGAGGAAATCTAATTTCAAGATGTAGCCTAGAATTTTTTTTTTTTGCAATCGCCTCGCATATATAGCAGTGGCGGGCCGCCGCTACCAAATAAGTGTGGAGGAAACACTGGGTCTACTTTTAGTAACCTGTTGAAATACCGTCCAGTTAATTTTCCTTTTTTTCAAACACAGCTAAAGCTGAGGCTAATTAATGTCACCCAAGACTTCAGGAAGAAATATGTACATTTAGTGCCCAGACCTTTACCTACTGCTGTATGTCAAGACCAAGTCAGCTCCTTTTTTATGTTATTCAAATAATTCAATTTCATTATAACAGTTGTAAAGCAACGTGAACAAGACTACATATTTAACACAATCACTGTATCTGTGTTGTGTCTGTTTTACAGGAGGGCCACTATCTGTGGTGGAAAAGCACTTGTGTGAATCCGGAAAGAAGATGAGAGGGAGTGAAAGAGGGGGGGAGGAGAGGGGAAGAGAGGAGAGAGAGAGGAGAAAGAAAGGAAAAGAGAGGAGAGAGAGAGGAGAAGAGAGGGTAAAGAGGAGAGAGAGAGGGGAAGAGAGGAGAGAGAGAGGGAAGAGAGGAGAGAGAGAGGGGAAGAGAGGAGAGGGAGAGGGAAGAGAGGAGAGAGAGAGGGGAAGGAAAGGAAAAGAGAGGAGAGAGAGGGGAGGAGAGGGGAAGATGAGAAGGAGATGGGAAGAGAGGAGAGGGAGAAGGGAAGAGGAGAGAGAGAGGGGAAGAGGGAAGAGGAGAGAGAGAGGGGAAGAGGGAAGAGAGGAGAGAGAGAGGGGAAGAGAGGAGAGGGAGAGGGAAGAGAGGAGAGAGAGAGGGGAAGAGAGGAGAGAGAGAGGGAAGAGAGGAGAGAGAGAGGGGAAGAGAGGAGAGGGAGAGGGAAGAGAGGAGAGAGAGAGGGGAAGGAAAGGAAAAGAGAGGAGAAAGAGGGGAGGAGAGGGGAAGATGAGAAGGAGATGGGAAGAGAGGAGAGGGAGAGGGGAAGAGGAGAGAGAGAGAGGTGAAGAGAGGAGAAGGAGAGGGAGAGAGGAGAGAGAGGGGAAGAGAGGACGAGAGAGGAGGGAAGAGAGGAGGAAGAGAGGCGAATACAGGAGAGAGAGAGAGGAGAAGGAAAGGAAAAGAGAGGAGAGAGAGAGGGGAAGAGAGGAGAAGGAAAGAAAAATAGAGGAGAGAGAGGGGAAGAGAGGAGAAGGAAAGGAGAAGGAAAGAAAAAGAGAGGAGAGAAAGGGGAAGAGAGGAGAGAAAGGGGAAGAGAGGAGAAGGAAAGGAAAAGAGAGGAGAGAAAGGGGAAGAGAGGAGAAGGAAAGGAAAAGAGAGGAGAGAAATGGGAAGAGAGGAGAGAGAGGGGAAGAGAGGAGAAGGAAAGGAGAAGGAAAGAAAAGAGAGGAGAGAAAGGGGGAGAGAGGAGAAGGAAAGGAAAGGAGAGAAAGGGGAAGAGAGGAGAAGGAAAGGAAAAGATATGAGAGAAAGGGGAAGAGAGGAGAGAGAGGGGAAGAGAGGAGAAGGAAAGGAAAAGAGAGGAGAGAAAGGGGAAGAGAGGAGAAGGAAAGGAAAAGAGAGGAGAGAAAGGGGAAGAGAGGAGAAGGAAAGGAAAAGAGAGGAGAGAAAGGGGAAGAGAGGAGAGGGGGAAGAGAGGAGAAGGAAAGGAAAAGAGAGGAGAGAGAGGGGAAGAGAGGAGAAGGAATGGAAAAGAGAGGAGAGACAGGAGAAGAGAGGAGAGGGGGAAGAGAGGAGAGAAAGGGGAAGATAGGAGAAGGAAAGGAAAAGAGAGGAGATATAGAGGGGAAGAGAGGAGAGAGAGGGGAAGAGAGGAGAGAGAGGGGAAGAGAGGACAAGAAAAGGAGAAGGAAAGGAAAAAGGGGAGAGAGAGGGGAGGAGAGGAGAAGGAGTGGGGAAGAAGAGAGAGGGGAAGGGAGGAGAGAGAGGGGAGGAGAGGAGAAGGAGTGGGGAAGAAGAGGGGGAAGGGAGGAGAGAGAGGGGAAGAGAGGAGAGGGGGAAGAGAGGAAAGAGAGGAGAGGAGAGAGAGGGGAAGAGAGGAGAGAGAGAGAGAAGAGGAGAGAGAGGAGAGAGGAGAGAGGAGAGAGAGATGAGTGAGAGAGAAGAGAGAAGGGAAGAGATAGTGAAGAGAGGAGGGGGAGAGAAAGTGTGGGGGTGGAGAGGGAAGAGAGAAGAGAGAAAGGGGGGGGGTAGTGAGGGAGTGAAAGAGAGAAGGAGAAGAGGGGAGGAGAGGAGAGAGGGGGGAAGAGGGGGGAAGAGGGGAGAGAGAGGGGGGAATAGAGGAGAGAGAGGGGAAGAGAGGAGGGGAGGGGAAGAGAGGAGATGGAGGGGAAGAGAGGCGATGGAGGGGAGGAGGTGGAGGGGAAGAGAGGAGAGAGAGGGGAGGAGATGAGGAGATGGAGGGGAAGAGAGGAGGGGGAGGGGAAGAGAGGAGGGGAAGAGATAGAGTGGAGCAAAGAACAGGGGAAGAGAGGAGAGGGAGGGGGGAACCAAGCGGAAGAGAACGTGTAGAGATAAAGGAAGAAAGAGTAGAAAACAGAGAGAGAGAGGGTGAGGTCAGAGAGCCCACAAAAGCATTTAAGCCCATTTCAGGGAAGCACCCTATAAATCAATTCTGATTAAATAAATTTGAGACTATGTATTTTATTAGAATCTACAGGATAGAGTATCACTGTTTTTTTATTTATTATTTAAAGTGAATTTAATTGAGTTTGGTGTCTCTCCAGGGTCATCCCATGTATTTTAATTCAGAGCACCTTACTTGGAAAACATAAGCATATGTACATATCCATTTTGCATCTTAAAATATCCTTGATTTATCTCTTTAATGGTTTAAATTGAGAAATTAAGGGAAATTAGGTGAAATATGCATGATTTGTAAGGGGTGAACCCCCTGAAACCCCCATACAACAGCCCTTAATTAGGGTTTACAGGCTTTTAAGGCAAAATGTATCTTAATACATGTGGTTTCAGTGACATTTTACCCCTTAAATACCCTGTAAACCTGTTTAATGGGTGGTGTAAGGTTTTTTGATAACTTAAAAAACACATGCTTTTGCACAAAAATTATGGACAATTAAGGACAAGTTAATGCACACATTCAGGGGTAGTAAAATTGTATTAAGGTTGGTTTAAGGGGCGTTTTCAAGGGATTCACCTTATTTTCCCTTCATTCCAAAATGAAACCATTAAGGGGAAAATAAAGGAAATTTTAAGGTGAAAAATTAATGGATTATGTTGCCTAGTTGTCCAGATCAGGGATGCAAACTAGTCACCTTTCAGCGAAAATTGCCGTTTTGAATCCAAAATAGGTGACCAACCTGATTCGTGTAGATCCGATGAGAAACGTTTGGGGGGGGGGGGCTTTGGATCACTACTGGCTGTATGAGAACGAGTGATGCGTGTTTGGAGCAATACTGGCTGTATCCAAGGCTCAGCCAAACATTTATATATCAACAGAACGCAGCGACTAAAGAGAGAAGAGACAACCAATGTGCTAGTTACAGCATCAGAGCGCTCTGGAAAGACAGCAGAGAGTGGAAAGGCAGTTTGCTAGTTACAGCATCAGAGCGCTCTGGAAAGACAGCAGAGAGTGGAAAGACAGCAGAGAGTGGAAATGCAGTTTGCTAGTTACAGCATCAGAGCGCTCTGGAAAGACAGCGGGAGAGTGGAAAGACAGCAGAGAGTGGAAATGCAGTTTGCTAGTTACAGCATCAGAGCGCTCTGGAAAGACAGCGGGAGAGTGGAAAGACAGCAGAGAGTGGAAATGCAGTTTGCTAGTTACAGCATCAGAGCGCTCTGGAAAGACAGCAGAGAGTAGAAAGGCAGTTTGCTAGTTACAGCATCAGCGAGCGCTCTGGAAAGACAGCAGAGAGTGGAAAGGCAGTTTGCTAGTTACAGCATCAGCTAGCGCTCTGGAAAGACAGCGGGAGAGTGGAAAGGCAGTTTGCTAGTTACAGCATCAGCGAGCGCTCTGGAAAGACAGCGGGAGAGTGGAAAGGCAGTTTGCTAGTTACAGCATCAGCTAGCGCTCTGGAAAGACAGCGGGAGAGTGGAAAGGCAGTTTGCAAGTTACAGCATCAGCGAGCGCTCTGGAAAGACAGCGGGAGAGTGGAAAGGCAGTTTGCTAGTTACAGCATCAGCTAGCGCTCTGGAAAGACAGCGGGAGAGTGGAAAGGCAGTTTGCTAGTTACAGAATCAGCTAGCGCTCTGGAAAGACAGCGGGAGAATGGAAAGGCAGTTTGCTAGTTACAGCATCAGAGCGCTCTGGAAAGACAGCAGAGAGTAGAAAGGCAGTTTGCTAGTTACAGCATCAGCGAGCGCTCTGGAAAGACAGCAGAGAGTAGAAAGGCAGTTTGCTAGTTACAGCATCAGCGAGCGCTCTGGAAAGACAGCAGAGAGTGGAAAGGCAGTTTGCTAGTTACAGCATCAGCGAGCGCTCTGAAAAGACAGCAGAGAGTAGAAAGGCAGTTTGCTAGTTACAGCATCAGCGAGCGCTCTGAAAAGACAGCAGAGAGTGGAAAGGCAGTTTGCTAGTTACATCATCAGAGCGCTCTGGAAAGACAGCAGAGAGTGGAAAGGCAGTTTGCTAGTTACAGCATCAGCGAGCGCTCTGGAAAGACAGCAGAGAGTGGAAAGGCAGTTTGCTAGTTACAGCATCAGAGCGCTCTGGAAAGACAGCAGAGAGTGGAAAGGCAGTTTGCTAGTTACAGCATCAGCGAGCGCTCTGGAAAGACAGCAGAGAGTGGAAAGGCAGTTTGCTAGTTACAGCATCAGCTAGCGCTCTGGAAAGACAGCAGAGAGTGGAAAGGCAGTTTGCTAGTTACAACATCAGATGAGCTAACGTTAGTAACCAAACCAATTCGCTATAGTATTAACTGGTATATGACTCCTTGCCGTTCCTCAAGTTATAATGCATTAGTTGCTTACTGGACCCTGGCAATTTGTGTGAAATGTTAACTATCTAACGAACTAACTACTATCTATGAACTAATGTTTTCCCTCGACAGTATGTGGTTAATTTTCAGAATAAGAGAATTAGGTGAAAATGAGGCGTTGCTTGTTAAACAAGTGGATTCAGGGATCAAGTGTAGCTGTAGCCGGGCCTGGCTTAAGTTGGATGCCACTATAGAGGTGAAAATGAGGCGTTGCTTGTTAAACAAGTGGATGCAGGGATCAAGTGTAGCTGTAGCCGGGTCTGGCTTAAGATGGATGCCTCTATAGAGGTGAAAATGAGGCGTTGCTTGTTAAACAAGTGGATGCAGGGATCAAGTGTAGCTGTAGCCGGGCCTGGCTTAAGATGGATGCCACTATAGAGGTGAAAATGAGGCGTTGCTTGTTAAACAAGTGGATTCAGGGATCAAGTGTAGCTGTAGCCGGGCCTGGCTTAAGTTGGATGCCACTATAGAGGTGAAAATGAGGCGTTGCTTGTTAAACAAGTGGATGCAGGGATCAAGTGTAGCTGTAGCCGGGCCAGGCTTAAGATGGATGCCACTATAGAGGTGAAAATGAGGCGTTGCTTGTTAAACAAGTGGATGCAGGGATCAAGTGTAGCTGTAACCTGGCCTGGCTTAAGTTGGATGACACTATAGAGGTGAAAATGAGGCGTTGCTTGTTAAACAAGTGGATTCAGGGATCAAGTGTAGCTGTAACCTGGCCTGGCTTAAGATGGATGCCACTATAGAGGTGAAAATGAGGCGTTGCTTGTTAAACAAGTGGATGCAGGGATCAAGTGTAGCTGTAACCGGGCCTGGCTTAAGATGGATGCCACTATAGAGGTGAAAATGAGGCGTTGCTTGTTAAACAAGTGGATGCAGGGATCAAGTGTAGCTGTAACCTGGCCTGGCTTAAACTGGATGCCTCTATAGAGGTGAAAATGAGGCGTTGCTTGTTAAACAAGTGGATGCAGGGATCAAGTGTAGCTGTAACCTGGCCTGGCTTAAGTTGGATGACACTATAGAGGTGAAAATGAGGCGTTGCTTGTTAAACAAGTGGATTCAGGGATCAAGTGTAGCTGTAACCTGGCCTGGCTTAAGATGGATGCCACTATAGAGGTGAAAATGAGGCGTTGCTTGTTAAACAAGTGGATTCAGGGATCAAGTGTAGCTGTAACCTGGCCTGGCTTAAGATGGATGCCTCTATAGAGGTGAAAATGAGGCGTTGCTTGTTAAACAAGTGGATTCAGGGATCAAGTGTAGCTGTAACCTGGCCTGGCTTAAGATGGATGCCTCTATAGAGGTGAAAATGAGGCGTTGCTTGTTAAACAAGTGGATTCAGGGATCAAGTGTAGCTGTAACCTGGCCTGGCTTAAGATGGATGCCACTATAGAGGTGAAAATGAGGCGTTGCTTGTTAAACAAGTGGATTCAGGGATCAAGTGTAGCTGTAACCTGGCCTGGCTTAAGATGGATGCCTCTATAGAGGTGAAAATGAGGCGTTGCTTGTTAAACAAGTGGATTCAGGGATCAAGTGTAGCTGTAACCTGGCCTGGCTTAAGATGGATGCCTCTATAGAGGTGAAAATGAGGCGTTGCTTGTTAAACAAGTGGATTCAGGGATCAAGTGTAGCTGTAACCTGGCCTGGCTTAAGATGGATGCCACTATAGAGGTGAAAATGAGGCGTTGCTTGTTAAACAAGTGGATTCAGGGATCAAGTGTAGCTGTAACCTGGCCTGGCTTAAGATGGATGCCTCTATAGAGGTGAAAATGAGGCGTTGCTTGTTAAACAAGTGGATTCAGGGATCAAGTGTAGCTGTAACCTGGCCAGGCTTAAGTTGGATGCCTCTATAGAGGTGAAAGGAACGCAACATACTTTCCCTATGTCTCTCTTTTTCAGTCAGTGGATAAAAGGGGTAAGCCAGGTGTCCTCTCTGCCTGAAAGAGATCCATTATGTCAACAATGTGTATCATGCTCTGCTGGAACATTGTAGAACAGATGTCCGCAGGCAGAAAGTGTACAATGTAATAATGTGCAGTGTAGCCCACAAATATTGCTTTTGTTGTGTTGAACTTGACAGTAACACTTGCGAGTGAGTGAGTGAGGAGGGATGATTGAGTTTTTTTACTCTGTGAACGTTATTTTTGCACACATGTAGCCTTGTGCACTTGATCGATGTCTGCTGTAGTGACCACTATAATAGAGCAAAAATAGAATGCCTGTTTGTTTCATTCTATTTCTACTTTAAGATGTGTTTTTCCGAAGTGCAATATTTAGATGTGTGTGGTCACAAGCGTTCTATTATAAAGGCTGTCATGGTTAACTGATATATTAGTGTATTGTGTTTTTTCTCAAGACTTGAGTGTCATTTGCAGTAAAGTCTAGGCAGCAAATAACATTGGATTGCTTTCTTTACATTTTGTAGCTGTGAGTTTTAGCTGTGAGGCCTCAAGTAGCCTAGTAGTTAGAGTGTTGGACTAGTAACCGAAAGTTTGCTGGATCGAATCCCCGAGCTGACAAGGTAAAAATCTGTTGCTCTGCCTCTGAATAAGGCAGTTAACCCACTGTTCCCCGGTAGGCCGTCATTTTAAATAGGAATGTGTTCTTTTAACTGACTTGCCTAGTTACATAAATGTTCAATTTTAAAATGTGTATTTAAGAACATTAAGCACTTTTTATTTTAAACACAGAGATTGATCATGTAGCTTGTATTCTTTGTTGTTTAATTAGATATAACATGTATTTCCCCCTAGCAGGGATTTTTTTGCATGTTTCAGTGGGGGGTCTCGACTTTTTGTTGGCTCTCACCAGTTGGCATCCCTGCCAGATGCATCATTCGAACAAAAACAATTAGCCAGCCAGCTAGCTAGCCAAGCCAAAATGAGTTGACCTGCCAGTCCATCTGCAAATCTGTGCGTCAAAATCGCCAGCACTACCCAATACAACTCAATGTTATCAAAAACAAAACAGCTGATAAAATAAAAACTAAATTAATAACACTGATTACATATGTACATATTTACCTGAGCTCTCTGCATAGGCTGCCACTAGGGCGCCATGGCAACTACAGAACTGACCATGATTCTTCCAGGTAGACATCGGCTACTATGTAGTTACCATTTCATTGAGAAGGTTTTTGGGAATGCCTTTCCATCTACTAGAAGACAGTTATCAATTGCATCGCTAACGGCTGCACTAAGTGGTAGACATACGAGCACCGTACACTCACACAGACAGGGGCAGTCCATTGCTGGTTCCTCTTCAGATAGTTGCAGGGAATACGAGTCACCGATGCATTATGTTCATGTCTTATGATAAACTAGGAATGTGAATTCCTTTGAGGATCATTTCAAACCATTTAGTTGATTTCCAAACGTGAGACACATTTAGTAGAACTGAAAGTAACTCAATTCTATTACCGAACCGTTTTTCATGTCGTAGTGTAAAAGAGTATCAGAGTTTTGTGTTACCGTGCAACACTAGTTTGTGTACATGATTTAACTCCACAATTTAACCTGGTTTAATTACAGCACTGCTCTGCCCGTGTAATCACCTAGCTGTGATTTGCATAAAGGTGTGTGTGTGTGTGTGTGTGTGTGTGTGTGTGTGTGTGTGTGTGTGTGTGTGTGTGTGTGTGTGTGTGTGTGTGTGTGTGTGTGTGTGTGTGTGTGTGTGTGTGTGTGTGTGTGTGCGAGGCCGGGTAAAGGGTATAACTACAGCTGTGTATCTGAGAAACCCATAGCATGTCCTCTGTATGGAGGAGCGGGTGGTGGAGCGCAGGGGGGGCATGCCTCTGGTCACGGCCAACCACGGAGATGCTGTACCTGGGGACAGGGAGTAGGGGCAGGCTGGAGCAGAGGCTGGAGCATGGAGAGACAGAAAGATAGCTAGGGCAGCGGAGAGAGAGAAAGAGCAGGTGTGGCCTGGCCCTAGAAGCTCTCATAACAGCTGTTACTAGGCTGGAGAGGGATGAGGGACAGCTTGTGTGTGGAACGCATGAGTAACTTTCCATCCTCCACCCCGTCCTTAGTTGTCTGGCTGTCTTCAGCCTTGTGATCTGTATGTCTGTGTATGTCTAGCGTCCTCTTCTCTCTGCTGTATATTATATGGAGGGTTATCATGAGTTAAGTAGGGAGGGGTCTTTCCCCGTCAATCATATGTACACACACACACTCTCTCTCCTCTCCTCTCCTCTCCTCTCCCCAGCCCCAGGTGTTAGGTAGCATAGTGAGGCTGATGGGTCATAGCACTGACGATGGCTGGGTGGAGGTCTGGGAGAGAGAGAGAGAGAGCAGAGGAGATGAGCCCAACTGTGGCCCAGTGGAGCGCCAGAGAGGGAGAGAGACAGCTGGATCTCCAACAGAGTCAGACTCTCTTCCGGCGCCGACAGAGATGGCCGCCTCGCTTCGCGTTCCTAGGAAACTATGCAGTATTTTGTTATTTCTTACATTGGTACCCCAGGTAATCTTAGGTTTTATTACATACAGTCAGGAGGAACTACTGGATATAAGAGCAACGTCAACTCACCATCATTACGACCAGGAATACGACTTTCCCGAAGCGGATCCTCTGTTTTGCCCACCACCCAGGACAATGGATCGGATCCCAGCCGGCGAACCAAAACAACGACGCCGTAAAAGGGGCAGATGAAGCACCCTTCTGGTCAGGCTCAGGAGACGGGCACATCGCGCACCGCTCCCGAGCATACTACTCGCCAATGTCCAGTCTCTTGACAACAAGATAGATGAAATCCGAGCAAGGGTAGCATTCCAGAGAGACATAAGAGACTAACGTTTTTTGCTTCACGGAAACATGGCTCACTCACTCACACGCTATTGGAGTCGGTACAGCCACCTGGTTTCTTCACGCATCGCGCCGACAGAAACAAGCATCTTTCTGGGAAGAAGAGCGGCGGGGGTGTCTGCCTTATGATTATCGAGACGTGGTGTGATCATAACAACATACAGGAACTCAAGTCCTTCTGTTCACCTGACTTCCTCACAATCAAATGTCGACCGCATTATCTACCAAGAGATTTCTCTTCGATTATAATCACAGCCGCATATATTCCCCCCCAAGCGGACACAGATGGCCCTGAACAAACTTTATTTGACTCTATGTCAATTGGAAACCACTGTCACGCCGTGACCGTAGAGAGCGTTTTATGTCTCTATTTTGGTTTGGTCAGGGTGTGATTTGGATGGGCAGTCTATGTCCTATGATTTTCTATTTCTATGTGTTTGGCCGGGTGTGGTTCTCAATCAGAGGCAGCTGTCTATCGTTGTCTCTGATTGAGAACCATACCTAGGTACCCTTTTCCCCCACTTGTTTTGTGGGAAGTTAACTTTGTCTTTGTTCAGGGCACATAGCCCAAAGCTTCACGGTTTGGTTTTGTTCTTTGTTTTGTCTGCGTCATTTTTAATAAAGAGAAAATGTACGCTTACCATGCTGCACCTTGGTCCAGTCCTTCAGCCAGCCGTGACAGAACTTCCCACCACCAATGGACCAAGTAGCATGGTATGGTGGACTCCTGGACAAGGGAGGACGTTCTGGATGGCAAGCAAGTCTACACATGGGAGGAGATCCTGGAGGGAAGGGGTCGCCTTCCATGGGAACAGGTGGAGGCAGCTAGGAGAGCAGAGGCAGCCGGAGAAAGGAACCAGCGGTATGTGGGAACACGGCTGGCAAAGAAGCCCGAGAGGCAGCCCCCAAAAATGTTTGGGGGGGGGGGGGGCACACGGGGAGTGTGGCAGAGTCAGGAAGCAAACTCCCCGTGCTTACCATGGAGAGCATGGGACTGGTCAGGTCCCGTGCTATGGGGTGATGCTCACGGTGTCGAGGCGGAGCATTCACAGGCCGGTGTGCTCAGTGCCAGCGTCCCCCATTTGCCGGGTGGCATCCATCCAGAACGGGTGGGGCCAGCTCTGCGCTCGAGACCACCAATGCCCCTCCACGGCCAAGTGTATCCGGTGCCTCGGCCAAGGAAGAGGCCTCCTGGATGTCTCCCAAGCCCGGTGAGTCCGGTGCCTGCTCCCAGAGCCAGGTCTCCTGTGTGTCTCCCCAGTCTGGTGAGTCCTGTGCCTGCCTCCTGTCCGGAGCTGCCAGAGTCTCCCTCCTGTCCGGAGCTGCCAGAGTCTCCCTCCTGCCGGGTGCCCACTACAAGTGTCCCCAGTCCGGGGTCGGTGGCGAGCCAGAGGTGGAGCGGGGTCTTCATCCCTCGCCAGGGCCGCCACCGCGGAGAAATGCCCACCCAGACCCTCCCCTATAGGTTCAGGTTTTGCCGCACCTTTGGGGGGTGGGGTACTGTCACGCCCTGACCGTAGAGAGCGTTTTATGTCTCTATTTTGGTTTGGTCAGAGTGTGATTTGGGTGGGCAGTCTATATTCTATGATTTTCTATTTCTATGTGTTTGGCCGGGTGTGGTTCTCAATCAGAGGCAGCTGTCTATCGTTGTCTCTGATTGAGAACCATACTTAGGTACCCTTTTCCCCCACCTGTTTTGTGGGAAGTTAACTTTGACTTTGTTCAGGGCACATAGCCCAAAGCTTCACGGTTTGGTTTTGTTCTTTGTTTTGTCGGCGTCATTTTTAATAAAGAGAAAATGTAAGCTTACCATGCTGCACCTTGGTCCAGTCCTTCAGCCAGCCGTGACAACCACATATCCTGAGGCTGCATCCATTGTAGCTGGGGATTTTAACAAGGCTAATCTGAAAACAAGACTCCCTAAATTCTACCAGCATATCGATTGTGCTACCAGGGCTGGTAAAACCCTGTATCATTGTTATTCTAACTTCCGCGATGCATATAAGGCCCTCCCCCGCCCTCCTTTCGGGAAAGCTGACCACGACTTCATGTAGTTGCTCCCTGCCTATAGACAGAGACTACAACAGGAAGATCCCGTGCTCAGGTCTGTTCAACGCTGGTCTGACCAATCTGATTCCACGCTTCAAGATTGCTTCAATCACGTGGATTGGGATATGTTCCGCATTGCTTCAAACAACAACATTGACAAATACGCTGATTCGGTGAGCGAGTTCATTAGAAAGTGCATCAGCGATGTCATACCCACAGCAACTATTAATACATTCCCAAACCAGAAACCGTGGATTGATGGTAGCATTTGCATGAAACTGAAAGCATGAAACCACTGCTTTTAACCAGGGCAAGGTGACCGGAAACATGACCGAAATACAAACAGTGTAGCTATTCCCTCCGCAAGGCAATCAAACAAACTAAGCGTCAGTATAGAGACAAAGTAGAGTTGCAGTGCAACGGCTCAGACACGAGGTATGTGGTAGGGTCTACAGTCAATCACGGATTACAAAAAGAAAACCAGCCTTGTCGCGGACCAGGACAGACTAAACAACTTCTTTGCTCGCTTTGAGGACAATACAGTGCCACTGACACAGCCCGTTACTAAAACCTGCGGATTCTCCTTCACTGCAGCCAACGTAAGTAAAACATTTAAACGTGTTAACCCTCGCAAGGCTGCAGGCCCAGACGGCATCCCCAGCCACGTCCTCAGAGCATGCACAGACCAGCTGGCTGGTGTGTTTATGGACATATTCAATCAATTCTTATCCCAGTCTGCTGTTCCCACATGCTTCAAGAGGGCCACCATTGTTCCTGTTCCCAAGAAAGCTAAGGTAACTGAGCTAAACGACTATCGCCCCGTAGCACTCACTTCCGGCATCATAAAGTGCTTTGAGAGACTAGTCAAGGACCACATCACCTCCACCCTACCTGACACCCTAGACCTACTCCAATTTGCTTACCGCCCCAATAGGTCCACAGATGACGCAATCGCAACCACACTGCACACTGCCCTAACCCATCTGGACAAGAGGAATACCTATGTGAGAATGCTGTTCCTAATACCTATGTGAGAATGCTGATCCTGGGTCTCGACCCCGCCCTGGACTTCCTGACGGGCCGCCCCCAGGTAGGTAAAAACATCTCCACCCCACTGATCCTCAACACTGGGGCCCCACAGGGGTGCGCTCGGAGCCCTCTCCTGTACTCCCTGTTCACCCACGACTGCGTGGCCATGCACGCCTCCAACTCAATCATCAAGTTTGCAGATGACACTACAGTGGTAGGCTTGATTACCAACAATGACGAGATGCCCTACAGGGAGGTGAGGGCTCTCGGAGTGTGGTGTCAGGAAAATAACCTCACACTCAACGTCACAAAGCAAAGGAGATGGTTGTAGACTTCAGGAAACAGCAGAGGGAGCACCCCCCTATCCACATCGATGGGACAGTAGTGGAGAGGGTAGTACGTAGTTTTGGCATTGTTAGATTAGATTACTCGGAACTAGAAGCACAAGATTTTCGCTACGCTCGCATTAACATCTGCTAACCATGTGTATGTGACAAATAAAATGTGATTTGAATTGATTTGAGAGGAAAACAGCCAGGATAGGAGAGAGGGAGGCAGGGGAGAGAGGGGGAGGCAGGGGAGAGAGAGGGAGGCAGGGGAGAGAGGGGGAGGCAGGGGAAAGAGGGGGAGGCAGGGGAGAGAGGGGGAGGCAGGGGAGAGAGCGGGAGGCAGGGGAGAGAGAGGGAGGCAGAGGAGAGAGAGGGAGGCAGGGGACAGAGGGGGAGGCAGGGGAGAGAGAGGGAGGCAGGGGAGAGAGAGGGAGCAGGTGAGAGAGGGGGAGGCAGGGGAGAGAGAGGGAGGCAGGGGAGAGAGGGGAGGCAGGGGAGAGAGAGGGAGACAGGGGAGAGAGGGGGAGAGGGGAGAGAGGGAGGCAGGGGAGAGAGGGGAGGCAGGGGAGAGAGAGGGAGGCAGGGGAGAGGGGGAGGCAGGGGAGAGGGGGGAGGCAGGGGAGAGAGGGGGAGGCAGGGGAGAGAGGGGAGGCAGGGGAGAGAGGGGGAGGCAGGGGAGAGAGGGGGAGGAGGCAGGGGAGAGAGGGGAGGCAGGGGAGAGAGCGGGAGGCAGAGGGGGAGAGAGGGGGAGGCAGGGGAGAGAGGGGGAGGCAGGGGAGAGAGGGGGAGGCAGGGAGAGAGAGGGAGGCAGGGAGGGGGGGAGGCAGGGGAGAGAGAGGAGGCAGGGGAGAGAGAGGGAGGCAGGGGAGAGAGGTGGAGGCAGGGGAGAGAGGGGGAGGCAGGGGACAGAGGGGGAGGCAGGGGAGAGAGGGGGAGGCAGGGTCATAGTGTGAGGAAGGAGAGGTGATGAGGTGAATGATCAGATGCTCAGGATCTTCTAATCCTGTATTGAAGCTGTAGCAGCCCGGGACATTAGCTATGCTTACAATGTAAACACATGGACATGAATAACTGTTCACTCATAATGGATATCTGTGGTGATAAGTCACATTAACAGACATCCACGACTAGCTCAATAGTATCGAGGTTACTATTTACACAGCCACAAACCAGAGGCCAGAGGCTGCAGTAGGGTTGTGTCCCAAATGGCATGTAATTCCCTATATAGTGCACTACATTTGACCGCAGCTCTATGGGCCCTGGACAAAAGAAGTGCACTTCATATGGAATAGGGCACCATTAGAGACACACACTAGCTTACAGTCTGACTTGTTAATGGGACATAGAAAGAGCTCACCATCTAACAGTCCAGGGGATGATTCAGTGAGTGTCAGTCTCTAGTTGTGATGTATGTCCTGCTATTATGTACCATGTAGCTCCACTTAGAAAGACAAGGTGTTGGAGATGTGACACATAATCTCACTCATCGGTCATCATTTAGACTGGGCAGTGAGGGAGACAGGGACAGAGAATTGGAGGGACAGTGAGGGAGACAGGGACAGAGAAATGGAGGGACATTGAGGGAGACAGGGACAGAGAAATGGAGGGACAGTGAGGGCGACAGGGACAGAGAAATGGAGGGACATTGAGGGAGACAGGGACAGAGAAATGGAGGGACATTGAGGGAGACGGGGACAGAGAATTGGAGGGACAGTGAGGGAGACAGGGACAGAGAAATGGAGGGACATTGAGGGAGACAGGGACAGAGAAATGGAGGGACAGTGAGGGCGACAGGGACAGTGAGGGCGACAGGGACAGAGAAATGGAGGGACAGTGAGGGAGACAGGGACAGAGAAATGGAGGGACATTGAGGGAGACAGGGACAGAGAAATGGAGGGAAAGTGAGGGATATGGGGACAGAGAAATGGAGGGAAAGTGAGGGATATGGGGACAGAGAAATGGAGGGAAAGTGAGGGAGATGGGGACAGAGAAATGGAGGGACATTGAGGGAGACAGGGACAGAGAAATGGAGGGGCATTGAGGGAGACAGGGACAGAGAAATGGAGGGAAAGTGAGGGATATGGGGACAGAGAAATGGAGGGACAGTGAGGGAGACGGGGTCAGAGAAATGGAGGGACAGTGAGGGAGACAGGGACAGAAAAATAGAGGGACCTTGAGGGAGACAGGGACAGAGAAATTGAGGGACCTTGAGGGAGATGGGGACAGAGAAATGTCGGGACCTTGAGGAGAAAAATTAGGATGGAAAGAATGTAAGGATGAGAGAAACAGAACAACAGACGGGGTCTAAAGAGGGTGGAGGGGAGAAGAAATGGAGGAGAATAGGAGATGAGGAGTAGAGAGGGGAAGAGAGGGGAGAAGAAATGGAGGAGAATAGGAGATGAGGAGTAGAGAGGGGAGGGGAGAAGAAATGGAGGAGAATAGGAGATGAGGAGTAGAGAGGGGAGGGGAGAAGAAATGGAGGAGAATAGGAGATGAGGAGTAGAGAGGGGAAGAGAGGGGAGAAGAAATGGAGGAGAATAGGAGATGAGGAGTAGAGAGGGGAAGAGAGGGGAGAAGAAATGGAGGAGAATAGGAGATGAGGAGTAGAGAGGGGAAGAGAGGGGAGAGGAAATGGAGGAGAATAGGAGATGAGGAGTAGAGAGAGGAGGGGAGAAGAAATGGAGGAGAATAGGAGATGAGGAGTAGAGAGGGGAGGGGAGAAGAAATTGAGGAGAATAGGAGATGAGGAGTAGAGAGGGGAAGGGAGAAGAAATGGAGGAGAATATGAGATGAGGAGTAGAGAGGGGAGGGGAGAAGAAATGGAGGAGAATAGGAGATGAGGAGTAGAGAGGGGAGGGGAGAAGAAATGGAGGAGAATAGGAGATGAGGAGTAGAGAGGGGAGGGGAGAAGAAATGGAGGAGGATAGGAGATGAGGAGTAGAGAGGGGAGGGGAGAAGAAATGGAGGAGAATAGGAGATGAGGAGTAGAGAGGGGAGGGGAGAAGAAATGGAGGAGGATAGGAGATGAGGAGTAGAGAGGGGAGGGGAGAAGAAATGGAGGAGAATAGGAGATGAGGAGTAGAGAGGGGAGGGGAGAAGAAATGGAGGAGAATAGGAGATGAGGAGTAGAGAGGGGAGGGGAGAAGAAATGGAGGAGAATAGGAGATGAGGAGTAGAGAGGGGAGGGGAGAGGAAATGGAGGAGAATAGGAGATGAGGAGTAGAGAGAGGAGGGGAGAAGAAATGGAGGAGAATAGGAGATGGGGAGGGGAGAAGAAATGGAGGAGAATAGGAGATGAGGAGTAGAGAGGGGAGGGGAGAAGAAATGGAGGAGAATAGGAGATGAGGAGTAGAGAGGGGAGGGGAGAAGAAATGGAGGAGAATAGGAGATGAGGAGTAGAGAGGGGAGGGGAGAAGAAATGGAGGAGAATAGGAGACGAGGAGTAGAGAGGGGAGGGGAGAAGAAATGGAGGAGAATAGGAGATGGGGAGGGGAGAAGAAATGGAGGAGAATAGGAGATGAGGAGTAGAGAGGGGAGGGGAGAAGAAATGGAGGAGAATAGGAGATGTGGAGTAGAGAGGGGAGGGGAGAAAATAATGGAGGAGAATAGGAGATGAGGAGTAGAGAGGGGAGGGGAGAAGAAATGGAGGAGAATAGGAGATGAGGAGTAGAGATGGGAGGGGAGAAGAAATGGAGGATAATAGGAGATGAGGAGTAGAGAGGGGAGGGGAGAAGAAATGGAGGAGAATAGGAGATGAGGAGTAGAGAGGGGAGGGGAGAAGACATGGAGGAGAATAGGAGATGAGGAGTAGAGAGGGGAGGGGAGGGGAGAAGAAATGGAGGAGAATAGGAGATGAGGAGTAGAGAGGGGAGGGGAGAAGAAATGGAGGAGAATAGGAGATGAGAAGTAGAGAGGGGAGGGGAGAAGAAATGGAGGAGAATAGGAGATGAGGAGTAGAGAGGGGAGGGGAGAAGAAATGGAGGAGAATAGGAGATGAGGAGTAGAGAGGGGAGGGGAGGGCAGAAGAAATGGAGGAGAAGAGGAAATGAGGAGTAGAGAGGGGAGGGGAGGGGAGAATAAATGGAGGAGAATAGGAGATGAGGATTATAGAGCGGAGGGGAGGGGAGGGGAGAAGAAATGGAGGAGAATAGGAGATGAGGAGTAGAGAGGGGAGGGGAGAAGAAATGGAGGAGAATAGGAGATGAGGAGTAGAGAGGGGAGGGGAGAAGAAATGGAGGAGAATAGGAGATGAGGAGTAGAGAGGGAGGGGAGAAGAAATGGAGGAGAATAGGAGATGAGGAGTAGAGAGCGGAGGGGAGGGGAGAAGAAATGGAGGAGAATAGGAGATGATGAGTAGAGAGGGGAGGGGAGAAGAAATGGAGGAGAATAAGAGGGGAGGAGTAGAGAGGGGAGGAGAGGGGAGAAGAAATGGAGGAGAATAGGAGATGAGGAGTAGAGAGGGGAGAAGAAATGGAGGAGAATAGGAGATGAGGAGTAGAGAGGGGAGGGGAGAAGAAATGGAGGAGAATAGGAGCGAGATAAGGGAGGAGTAGAGAGGGGAGGGGAGAAGAAATGGAGGAGAATAGGAGCGAGATAAGGGAGGAGTAGAGAGGGGAGGGGAGAAGAAATGGAGGAGAATAGGAGCGAGATAAGGGAGGGGTAGAGAGGGGAGGCGAGAGGAGAAAAAGAGGGTAAAGGAGAGGGGGAGAAAGGGAAGGTAGAGGAGAGGAAAGGAGAGGAAGAATAGAGGGGAGGAAAGGGAAGGTAGAGGAAAGGACAGGGACACTCAGAGGTGAAACAGTGTCAGGTGAACAATGGAGGGGAACGACAGACGTGACATCACCGTTGGGAGAAAAGGGAGAGGAGGGAAGTAATCGTGCGCGTGCCCGTGTCTGTGTGTGTCTTCATGTGTGGGTGTCTCATTCAGGCCAGCGGAGGTGCTAATCTCTTCTTGCAGAAAACAAATCTGCCTAGTTATTACTGTCATCTCTCTCTGCTTTTCTGCATCCTCCTTCCTCTCCTTTTCCAGACCTAGCCCTCGTTCTCAGTTACACTCTGTTCTCTCCCCTTTTCATCTCTCTCCTCTCCATCTCTCAGCCCAGTCAATAGGACTTTAGCTTATCAAGTCTGCCCGGGGTTGCCATGGAGACGGTCAGGATGGTCTGGGTTAGGAAGAAGAACAGGTGTGTGTGTGTCTGTAGAGGAAGGTTTTGGGAGTTATTTCTGCTGGCGTCTTAATATCTCCTCTACCCCTGTCAGGACAGATTTCACAACAGTCTGGTCCATAGAACCCACTGTCACACACACACACACACACACACACACACACACACACACACACACACACACACACACACACACACACACACACACACACACACACACACACACACACACACACACACACACACACACACACACACACACTGAGAGACCCCCAACTACAGCATGGATATAGCCTTTCTCTCACTAGGTAGTGTCCTAAATACGAATTCAGTTGACGCTGCGGTGTGTGCGTGCGTGTGTGTGTCTGCGCCGATATTCTGGATGGGATACCATCACCAGACCTTTGAACAGAATGTCTGTGGGTAATGGTAAGTGTATTCTGCGTGTGTGTCCCTGTTCTGGCCCATATTGTATAATTGAGAATGAATGTGTGCTTCACTGCAGATTTAAAAAGCAGCTCTGCAGGATTTATTTTTAGCATCACAGGCAAATGCAGCCTCTCTCGTCTCTCCTTTCCCCCTCTCTTCTCTCCCTCTCTCCCACTACCCCCTCCATCTCATCTCTCAATGCTTTCTCTTCCCCTCTGTCCATTCATCTCTGTCCACACTCGCACACACACACACACACACACACACACACACACGACACTAGCTTAACATCCTGTCTCCTTTTCTCTTCTACAAAGTTTGTCTCTAAATAGATGGTTTCTCTCTACATCCATCTCTTTCTCTCAGAGGAGTCCCAGATCTCATAGAGGTAGTGGATTAAAAAAAATAATCTCTCGCTCCAGTTGAAGTGACGTACGTACTGTACGTATGTGTCACTAAGGCAACACAGAGGCAAGGGTCACGCGCTAGCTCGACAGGCGCTAGTCACACAGCAGCGCTATGAGGAATTCCCTCAGGTTAGACCCAGGCAGGCCAGCTAGCGTGCTACAGTGCTAACAGGCTACTGTAACGCTAAAAGCTGTTAACATATTCCTATGTGGCTTGTGTTGGAATGTAGCGATAGCATAGAGTCAGCCAGTGTAGCACTAACTAGTTATTGTAAAGCTAAGAGCTATTAACATACAGTTGAAGTTGGAAGTTTATATACACCTTAGCCAAATACATTTAAACTCAGTTTTTCACAATTCCTGACATTTAATCCTAGTAGGTCAGTTAGGTCTTAGGTCAGTCATCACTATTTTAAGAATGTGAAATGTCAGAATAGTAGAGAGAATTATTTATTTCAGCTTATATTTCTTTCATCACATTCCCGGTGGGTCAGAAGTTTACATACACTCAATTAGTATTTGGTAGCATTGCCTTTAAATAGTTTAGTTTGGGTCAAATGTTTCAGGGAGCCTTACACAATAAGTTGGGGGAATTTTGGCCCATTCCCCCTGACAGAGCTGGTGTAACTTAAACAGGATTGTAGGCCTCCTTGCTCACACACACTTTTTCAGTTCTGCTCACAAATGTTTCTATAGGATTGAAGTCAGATCTTTGTGATGGCCACTCCAATACCTTGACTTTGTTGTCCGTAAACAATTTTGCCACAACTTTGGAAGTATGCTTGGGGTCCATTTGGAAGACCCATTTGCGACCAAGCTTTAACTTCCTCACTGATGTCTTGATGTTGCTTCAATATATCCACATAATTTTCCATCTCATGATGCCATCTATTTTGTGAAGTGCACCAGCCTCTCCTGCAGCAAAGCACCCCCACAACATGATGCTGCTTAACGGTTGGGATGGTGTTCTTCGGCTTGCAAGCCTCCCCCTTTTTCCTCCAAACATAATGATGGTCATTATGGTCAAACAGTTCTATTTTTGTTTCATCAGACCAGAGGACATTTCTACAAAAAGTACGATCTTTATCCCCATGTGCAGTTGCAAACCGCAGTCTGGCTTTTTTATGGTGGTTTTGGAGCAGTGTCTTCTTCCTTGCTGAGCGGCCTTTCAGGTTATGTCGATATAGGACTCGTTTCACTGTGGATATACAGTGCCTTGCGAAAGTATTCGGCCCCCTTGAACTTTGCGACCTTTTGCCACATTTCAGGCTTCAAACATAAAGATATAAAACTGTATTTTTTTGTGAAGAATCAAAAACAAGTGGGACACAATCATGAAGTGGAACGACATTTATTGGATATTTCAAACTTTTTTAACAAATCAAAAACTGAAAAATTGGGTGTGCAAAATTATTCAGCCCCTTTACTTTCAGTGCAGCAAACTCTCTCCAGAAGTTCAGTGAGGATCTCTGAATGATCGAATGTTGACCTAAATGACTAATGATGATAAATACAATCCACCTGTGTGTAATCAAGTCTCTGTATAATGCACCTGCACTGTGATAGTCTCAGAGGTCCGTTAAAAGCGCAGAGAGCATCATGAAGAACAAGGAACACACCAGGCAGGTCCGAGATACTGTTGTGAAGAAGTTTAAAGCTGGATTTGGATACAAAAAGATTTCCCAAGCTTTAAACATCCCAAGGAGCACTGTGCAAGCGATAATATTGAAATGGAAGGAGTATCAAACCACTGCAAATCTACCAAGACCTGGCCGTCCCTCTAAACTTTCAGCTCATCCAAGGAGAAGACTGATCAGAGATGCAGCCAAGAGGCCCATGATCACTCTGGATGAACTGCAGAGATCTACAGCTGAGGTGGGAGACTCTGTCCATAGGACAACAATCAGTAGTATATTCCACAAATATGGCTTTTATGGAAGAGTGGCAAGAAGAAAGCCATTTCTTAAAGATATCCATAAAAAGTGTTGTTTAAAGTTTGCCACAAGCCACCTGGGAGACACACCAAACATGTGGAAGAAGGTGCTCTGGTCAGATGAAAACAAAATTGAACTTTTTGGCAACAATGCAAAACGTTATGTTTGGTGTAAAAGCAACACAGCTCATCACCCTGAACACTCCATCCCCACTGTCAAACATGGTGGTGGCAGCATCATGGTTTGGGCCTGCTTTTCTTCAGCAGGGACAGGGAAGATGGTTAAAATTGATGGGAAGATGGATGGAGCCAAATACAGGACCATTCTGGAAGAAAACCTGATGGAGTTTGCAAAAGACCTGAGACTGGGACGGAGATTTGTCTTCCAACATGACAATGATCCAAAACATAAAGCAAAATCGACAATGGAATAGTTCAAAAATAAACATATCCAGGTGTTAGAATGGCCAAGTCCAGACCTGAATCCAATTGAGAATCTGTGGAAAGAACTGAAAACTGCTGTTCACAAATGCTCTCCATCCAACCTCACTGAGCTCGAGCTGTTTTGCAAGGAGGAATGGGAAAAAATGTCAGTCTCTCGATGTGCAAAACTGATAGAGACATACCCCAAGCGACTTACAGCTGTAATCGCAGCAAAAGGTGGCGCTACAAAGTATTAACTTAAGGGGGCTGAATCATTTTGCACGCCCAATTTTTCAGTTTTTGATTTGTTAAAAAAGTTTGAAATATCCAATAAATGTCGTTCCACTTCATGATTGTGTCCCACTTATTGTTGATTCTTCACAAAAAAATACACTTTTATATCTTTATGTTTGAAGCCTGAAATGTGGCAAAAGGTCGCAAAGTTCAAGGGGGCCGAATACTTTCGCAAGGCACTGTAAGTGCATGTAATCTTCCGACTTCAACAGTATGTATGAGCTTCCTATATGGGTGTCCATTCTGTGGCTTGTGTATTGAAAAGTAGCGCTAGCTATATTGCGATAGCCACTGTATAGACCAAGCCAGTGTAGCGCTTTAACACTAAAATGCTACCGTGTAGCTAAAAGCTACAAAGAGCCATTCTTCTGTGAGTTTCCACAATCTGTCGCCAGGCTACTGTAGCTTAGTATTGTGGCGTAATTACCGTGGTATTACCGTGGTAATCGCCATTGTCCCTGGCGACAAGATGCTGGGTCATGGCTTCAATCAGAGAGTCGGAGTGATGGAGGTGAGGGGTTTGTTCTCTCTCTCTCTCTCTCACACACACACACACACACACACACACACACACACACACACACACACACACACACACACACACACACACACACACACACACACACACACACACACACACACACACACACACACACACACACAAAACACACACACATACTGTAAATGTAATCAATACTACAGACAGAGAGGGGTTTATAGGTTTTTTAAATCAGTCAGAGATCGAACCGGTTAAAACATGACATCACACAGACAGACACTGGTACAGGGAGATGAGGGATGGAGGAGGGAAGGAGGGGATAGAGGACGTGTGATTAAACTCACCTGGTCAGAGATGGACGTGGAGACAAGGAGAAATATAAGCGCTGGAGCTGGTCATGTTTCAAAACCATGAAAGCTACCGTAGATGTTATATAATGTAGCTAATGTTATGGGGGGGAATTGAATGGTATACAGCTAATATTATGGGGGGGAATTGAATGGTATGCAGCTCATGTTATGGGGGAATTGAATGGTATGCAGCTAATGTTATCGGGGGAATTGAATGGTATGCAGCTAATGTTATCGGGGGAATTGAATGGTATGCAGCTAATATTATCGGGGAATTAAATGGTATACAGCTAATATTATCGGGGGGAATTGAATGGTATGCAGCTAATGTTATCGGGGGAATTGAATGGTATGCAGCTAATGTTATGGGGGAATTGAATTGTATGCAGCTAATGTTATGGGGGAATTGAATGGTATGCAGCTCATGTTATGGGGGAATTGAATGGTATGCAGCTCATGTTATGGGGGAATTGAATGGTATGCAGCTAATGTTATCGGGGGAATTGAATGGTATGCAGCTCATGTTATGGGGGAATTGAATGGTATACAGCTAATATTATCGGGGGGAATTGAATGGTATGCAGCGAATGTTATCGGGGGAATTGAATGGTATACAGCTAATATTATCGGGGGGAATTGAATGGTATGCAGCTCGTGTTATGGGGGAATTTAATGGTATGCAGCTCATGTTATGGGGGAATTGAATGGTATGCAGCTCATGTTATGGGGGAATTGAATGGTATGCAGCTAATGTTATCGGGGGAATTGAATGGTATGCAGCTCATGTTATCGGGGGAATTGAATGGTATACAGCTAATATTATCGGGGGGGAATTGAATGGTATGCAGCGAATGTTATCGGGGGAATTGAATGGTATACAGCTAATATTATCGGGGGAATTGAATGGTATGCAGCTCATGTTATGGGGGAATTGAATGGTATGCAGCTAATGTTATCGGGGGAATTGAATGGTATGCAGCTAATGTTATCGGGGGAATTGAATGGTATACAGCTAATATTACGGGGGGAATTGAATGGTATACAGCTAATGTTATGGGGGGGTCTCAATTCCCTCATTACATGGTGTGTATTTAACCCTCTGCTATACAGCTAATGTTATGGGGGGAATTAAATGGTATACAGCTGATATTATGGGGGGAATTGAATGGTATACAGCTAATATTATGGGGGGAATTGAATGGTATACAGCTAATGTTATGGGGGGAATTGAATGGTATACAGCTAATATTACGGGGGTGTATTGTAGGGTATACAGCTAATATTATGGGGGGAATTGAATGGTATGCAGCTAATATTACGGGGGGTGTATTGTAGGGTATACAGCTAATATTACGGGGGGTGTAGTGTAGGGTATACAGCTAATGTTATGGGGTGTATTGTAGGGTATACAGCTAATGTTATGGGGGGTGTATTGCAGGGTATACAGATAATGTTATGGGGGTGTATTGTAGGGTATACAGCTGATGTTATGGGGGTGTATTGCAGGGTATACAGTTAATATTATGGGGGGTGTATTGCAGGGTATACAGCTAATGTCATGGGGGGGTGTATTGTAGGGTATACAGCTAATATTACGGGGGGTGTATTGTAGGGTATATAGTTAATATTATGGGGGGTGTATTGTAGGGTATACAGCTAATGTCATGGGGGGGTGTATTGTAGGGTATACAGCTAATATTACGGGGGGTGTATTGTAGGGTATACAGCTAATGTTCAAAGGGGATGTATTGCAAGGTATACAGCTAATGTTATGGGGGGTGTATTGCAAGGTATACAGCTAATGTTACGGGGGGTGTATTGCAGGGTATACAGCTAATGTTACGGGGGGTGTATTGCAGGGTATACAGCTAATATTACGGGGGGTGTATTGTAGGGTATACAGCTAATGTTCAAAGGGCTGTATTGCAAGGTATACAGCTAATGTTACGGGGTGTATTGCAGGGTATACAGCTAATGTTATGGGGGGTGTATTGCAGGGTATACAGCTAATGTTACGGGGGGTGTATTGCAGGGTATACAGCTAATGTTACGGGGGGTGTATTGCAGGGTATACAGCTAATGTTGCGGGGGGTGTATTGCAGCGTAGGGCTCAACTGGAGCTGGGATAAATCACCAGACACTAGACATGTTGTTTCAGAGACAAACCTAGGTGCAGTGATCACTCAGGCTCTAAGTGAAAGTCAGGATTCACCCTTAAAATGGTCTGTACCACCGTAACAGGAGCAGAGCAGGAGTGGGAAGGAGCCAGGCTAACACGGGAAGAACTGGTCACAGCAACCTCATTGAATGACTGCGACTCTACCCTTCATTTACCCAACATCGATGTGTGTGTGTGTGTGTGTGTGTGAAAGTGGGAGAAAGAGAGAATAACACAGGGATGAACACACACACAAGCGCCTGAACGCACGCACACACAAACAAACACACACGCCCTAGGTTACGCAAATGTTACTGCACTCTTGTGCACTTCTGTATTAATTAGGAACATACAGGCCATTCCAAATCACCATGTTCAGCGTCTGAACTGAGAATACACACAGAGAGCCTTACAACCTCCTACAATATTTAGGATGGACACACACACACACAGATCCGCATGCACGTACACACACACATACAAAATTTCACATTAATATGTCTTTCATCGCATTGGATATATGAAATAAAGTGAAACTGTGTCAAATAAATGTTAAAATCAACTTGCGTGTGTGTTAGTGTGTCTCTATAAAACTGAGTTACAGGTAATGTATGATACAGGCAGCTTTCAGATTTCTCTTTTCTAAGCATTATTGTGTCTGTTGTTACATTAAAAACCTGTCTCCTCCCGTCATCGACACCCGTCTCCTCCCCTCATCGACACCCGTCTCCTCCCCGTCATCTACACCTGTCTCCTCCCCATCATCTACACCTGTTTCCTCCCCCTCATCGACACCTGTCTCCTCCCCGTTATCTACACCTGTCTCCTCCCCTCATCGACACCCGTCTCCTCCCCGTCATCTACACCTGTCTCCTCCCCATCATCTACACCTGTTTCCTCCCCTTCATCGACACCCGTCTCCTCCCCTTCATCGACACCTGTTTCCTCTCCGTCATCGACACCTGTCTCCTCCCCGTCATCTACACCTGTCCCCTCCCCTTCATCTACACCTGTTTCCTCTCCGTCATCGACACCTGTCTCCTCCCCGTCATCTACACCCGTCTCCTCCCCGTCATCGACACCTGTTTCCTCCCCGTCATCGACACCTGTCTCCTCCCCGTCATCTACACCTGTCTCCTCCCCTTCATCTACACCTGTCTCCTCCCCTTCATCTACACCTGTTTCCTCTCCCTCATCGACACCTGTCTCCTCCCCTTCATCTACACCTGTTTCCTCTCCGTCATCGACACCTGTCTCCTCCCCGTCATCTACACCTGTCTCCTCCCCTTCATCTACACCTGTCTCCTCCCCTTCATCTACACCTGTTTCCTCTCCGTCATCGACACCTGTTTCCTCTCCGTCATCGACACCTGTCTCCTCCCCGTCATCTACACCTGTCTCCTCCCCTTCATCGACACCTGTTTCCTCTCCGTCATCGACACCTGTCTCCTCCCCGTCATCTACACCCGTCTCCTCCCCGTCATCTACACCCGTCTCCTCCCCGTCATCTACACCCGTCTCCTCCCCGTCATCTACACCCGTCTCCTCCCCGTCATCTACACCCGTCTCCTCCCCGTCATCGACACCTGTCTCCTCCCCGTCATCTACACCCGTCTCCTCCCCGTCATCTACACCCGTCTCCTCCCCGTCATCTACACCTGTTTCCTCCCCTTCATCGACACCCGTCTCCTCCCCTTCATCGACACCTGTTTCCTCTCCGTCATCGACACCTGTCTCCTCCCCTTCATCTACACCTGTTTCCTCTCCGTCATCTACACCTGTCTCCTCCCCGTTATCTACACCTGTCTCCTCCCCTTCATCTACACCTGTTTCCTCTCCGTCATCGACACCTGTCTCCTCCCCGTCATCTACACCTGTCTCCTCCCCATCATCTACACCTGTCTCCTCCCCTTCATCTACACCTGTCTCCTCCCCTTCATCTACACCTGTCTCCTCCCCGTCATCTACACCTGTCTCCTCCCCTTCATCTACACCTGTCTCCTCCCCTTCATCTACACCTGTCTCCTCCCCGTCATCTACACCTGTCTCCTCCCCTTCATCGACACCTGTCTCCTCCCCGTCATCTACACCTGTCTCCTCCCCATCATCTACACCTGTCTCCTCCCCTTCATCTACACCTGTCTCCTCCCCTTCATCTACACCTGTTTCCTCTCCGTCATCGACACCTGTCTCCTCCCCGTCATCTACACCTGTCTCCTCCCCGTCATCGACACCTGTCTCCTCCCCTTCATCTACACCTGTCTCCTCCCCGTCATCTACACCTGTCTCCTCCCCGTAATCTACACCTGTTTCTCTCCGTCCGACACCCGTCTCATCCCCCGTCATCTACAACTGTCTCCTCCCCTTCATCTACACCTGTTTCCTCCTCGTCATCGACACCTGTCTCCTCCCCTTCATCTACACCTGTCTCCTCCCCATCATCTACACCCGTCTCCTCCCCGTCATCTACACCTGTTTCCTCCCCTTCATCGACACCCGTCTCCTCCCCTTCATCGACACCTGTTTCCTCTCCGTCATCTACACCTGTCTCCTCCCCGTCATCTACACCCGTCTCCTCCCCGTCATCTACACCCGTCTCCTCCCCGTCATCTACACCCGTCTCCTCCCCGTCATCTACACCCGTCTCCTCCCCGTCATCTACACCCGTCTCCTCTCCGTCATCGACACCTGTTTCCTCTCCGTCATCGACACCTGTCTCCTCCCCGTCATCTACACCTGTCTCCTCCCCGTCATCTACACCTGTCTCCTCCCCTTCATCTACACCTGTCTCCTCCCCTTCATCTACACCTGTTTCCTCTCCGTCATCGACACCTGTCTCCTCCCCGTCATCTACACCTGTCTCCTCCCCTTCATCTACACCTGTCTCCTCCCCTTCATCTACACCTGTTTCCTCTCCGTCATCGACACCTGTCTCCTCCCCGTCATCTACACCTGTCTCCTCCCCTTCATCGACACCTGTTTCCTCTCCGTCATCGACACCTGTCTCCTCCCCGTCATCTACACCCGTCTCCTCCCCGTCATCTACACCCGTCTCCTCCCCGTCATCTACACCCGTCTCCTCCCCGTCATCTACACCCGTCTCCTCCCCGTCATCGACACCTGTCTCCTCCCCGTCATCGACACCTGTCTCCTCCCGTCATCTACCCCGTCTCCTCCCCGTCATCTACACCCGTCTCCTCCCCGTCATCTACACCTGTTTCCTCCCCTTCATCGACACCCGTCTCTCCCCTTCATCGACACCTGTTTCCTCTCCGTCATCGACACCTGTCTCCTCCCCTTCATCTACACCTGTTTCCTCTCCGTCATCTACACCTGTCTCCTCCCCGTTATCTACACCTGTCTCCTCCCCTTCATCTACACCTGTTTCCTCTCCGTCATCGACACCTGTCTCCTCCCCGTCATCTACACCTGTCTCCTCCCCATCATCTACACCTGTCTCCTCCCCTTCATCTACACCTGTCTCCTCCCCTTCATCTACACCTGTCTCCTCCCCGTCATCTACACCTGTCTCCTCCCCTTCATCTACACCTGTCTCCTCCCCTTCATCTACACCTGTCTCCTCCCCGTCATCTACACCTGTCTCCTCCCCTTCATCGACACCTGTCTCCTCCCCGTCATCTACACCTGTCTCCTCCCCATCATCTACACCTGTCTCCTCCCCTTCATCTACACCTGTCTCCTCCCCTTCATCTACACCTGTTTCCTCTCCGTCATCGACACCTGTCTCCTCCCCGTCATCTACACCTGTCTCCTCCCCGTCATCGACACCTGTCTCCTCCCCTTCATCTACACCTGTCTCCTCCCCGTCATCTACACCTGTCTCCTCCCCGTCATCTACACCTGTTTCCTCTCCGTCATCGACACCCGTCTCCTCCCCGTCATCTACAACTGTCTCCTCCCCTTCATCTACACCTGTTTCCTCCTCGTCATCGACACCTGTCTCCTCCCCTTCATCTACACCTGTCTCCTCCCCATCATCTACACCCGTCTCCTCCCCGTCATCTACACCTGTTTCCTCCCCTTCATCGACACCCGTCTCCTCCCCTTCATCGACACCTGTTTCCTCTCCGTCATCGACACCTGTCTCCTCCCCGTCATCTACACCTGTCCCCTCCCCTTCATCTACACCTGTTTCCTCTCCGTCATCGACACCTGTCTCCTCCCCGTCATCTACACCCGTCTCCTCCCCGTCATCGACACCTGTTTCCTCCCCGTCATCGACACCTGTCTCCTCCCCGTCATCTACACCTGTCTCCTCCCCTTCATCTACACCTGTCTCCTCCCCTTCATCTACACCACCTGTCTCCTCCCCTTCATCTACACCTGTTTCCTCTCCGTCATCGACACCTGTCTCCTCCCCGTCATCTACACCTGTCTCCTCCCCTTCATCTACACCTGTCTCCTCCCCTTCATCTACACCTGTTTCCTCTCCGTCATCGACACCTGTTTCCTCTCCGTCATCGACACCTGTCTCCTCCCCGTCATCTACACCTGTCTCCTCCCCTTCATCGACACCTGTTTCCTCTCCGTCATCGACACCTGTCTCCTCCCCGTCATCTACACCCGTCTCCTCCCCGTCATCTACACCCGTCTCCTCCCCGTCATCTACACCCGTCTCCTCCCCGTCATCTACACCCGTCTCCTCCCCGTCATCGACACCTGTCTCCTCCCCGTCATCGACACCTGTCTCCTCCCGTCATCTACACCCGTCTCCTCCCCGTCATCTACACCCGTCTCCTCCCCGTCATCTACACCTGTTTCCTCCCCTTCATCGACACCCGTCTCCTCCCCTTCATCGACACCTGTTTCCTCTCCGTCATCGACACCTGTCTCCTCCCCTTCATCTACACCTGTTTCCTCTCCGTCATCTACACCTGTCTCCTCCCCGTTATCTACACCTGTCTCCTCCCCTTCATCTACACCTGTTTCCTCTCCGTCCGACACCTGTCTCCTCCCCGTCATCTACACCTGTCTCCTCCCCATCATCTACACCTGTCTCCTCCCTTCATCTACACCTGTCTCCTCCCCTTCATCTACACCTGTCTCCTCCCCGTCATCTACACCTGTCTCCTCCCCTTCATCTACACCTGTCTCCTCCCCTTCATCTACACCTGTCTCCTCCCCGTCATCTACACCTGTCTCCTCCCCTTCATCGACACCTGTCTCCTCCCCGTCATCTACACCTGTCTCCTCCCCTTCATCTACACCTGTCTCCTCCCCTTCATCTACACCTGTCTCCTCCCCTTCATCTACACCTGTTTCCTCTCCGTCATCGACACCTGTCTCCTCCCCGTCATCTACACCTGTCTCCTCCCCGTCATCGACACCTGTCTCCTCCCCTTCATCTACACCTGTCTCCTCCCCGTCATCTACACCTGTCTCCTCCCCGTCATCTACACCTGTTTCCTCTCCGTCCGACACCCGTCTCCTCCCCGTCATCTACAACTGTCTCCTCCCCTTCATCTACACTGTTTCCTCCTCGTCATCGACACCTGTCTCCTCCCCTTCATCTACACCTGTCTCCTCCCCATCATCTACACCTGTCTCCTCCCGTCATCTACACCTGTTTCCTCCCCTTCATCGACACCCGTCTCCTCCCCTTCATCGACACCTGTTTCCTCTCCGTCATCTACACCTGTCTCCTCCCCGTCATCTACACCCGTCTCCTCCCCGTCATCTACACCCGTCTCCTCCCCGTCATCTACACCCGTCTCCTCCCCGTCATCTACACCCGTCTCCTCCCCGTCATCTACACCCGTCTCCTCTCCGTCATCGACACCTGTTTCCTCTCCGTCATCGACACCTGTCTCCTCCCCGTCATCTACACCTGTCTCCTCCCCGTCATCTACACCTGTCTCCTCCCCTTCATCTACACCTGTCTCCTCCCCTTCATCTACACCTGTTTCCTCTCCGTCATCGACACCTGTCTCCTCCCCGTCATCTACACCTGTCTCCTCCCCTTCATCTACACCTGTCTCCTCCCCTTCATCTACACCTGTTTCCTCTCCGTCATCGACACCTGTCTCCTCCCCGTCATCTACACCTGTCTCCTCCCCTTCATCGACACCTGTTTCCTCTCCGTCATCGACACCTGTCTCCTCCCCGTCATCTACACCCGTCTCTCTCCTCCCCGTCATCTACACCTGTCTCCTCCCCTCATCTACACCCGTCTCCTCCCCTTCATCTACACCTGTCTCCTCCCCGTCATCGACACCTGTCTCCTCCCCGTCATCGACACCTGTCTCCTCCCCGTCATCTACCCCGTCTCCTCCCCGTCATCTACACCCGTCTCCTCCCCGTCATCTACACCTGTTTCCTCCCCTTCATCGACACCCCGTCTCCTCCCCTTCATCGACACCTGTTTCCTCTCCGTCATCGACACCTGTCTCCTCCCCTTCATCTACACCTGTTTCCTCTCCGTCATCTACACCTGTCTCCTCCCCGTTATCTACACCTGTCTCCTCCCCTTCATCTACACCTGTTTCCTCTCCGTCATCGACACCTGTCTCCTCCCCGTCATCTACACCTGTCTCCTCCCCATCATCTACACCTGTCTCCTCCCCTTCATCTACACCTGTCTCCTCCCCTTCATCTACACCTGTCTCCTCCCCGTCATCTACACCTGTCTCCTCCCCTTCATCTACACCTGTCTCCTCCCCTTCATCTACACCTGTCTCCTCCCCGTCATCTACACCTGTCTCCTCCCCGTCATCTACACCTGTCTCCTCCCCTTCATCTACACCTGTCTCCTCCCCTTCATCTACACCTGTCTCCTCCCCTTCATCTACACCTGTTTCCTCTCCGTCATCGACACCTGTCTCCTCCCCGTCATCTACACCTGTCTCCTCCCCGTCATCGACACCTGTCTCCTCCTTCATCTACACCTGTCTCCTCCCCATCATCTACACCCGTCTCTCCTCCCCGTCATCTACACCTGTTTCCTCCCCTTCATCGACACCCGTCTCCTCCCCTTCATCGACACCTGTTTCCTCTCCGTCATCGACACCTGTCTCCTCCCCGTCATCTACACCCGTCTCCTCCCCATCATCTACACCTGTTTCTCCCCTTCATCGACACCCGTCTCCTCCCCTTCATCTACACCTGTCTCCTCCCCGTCATCTACACCTGTCTCCTCCCCGTCATCTACACCTGTTTCCTCTCCGTCATCGACACCCGTCTCCTCCCCGTCATCTACAACTGTCTCCTCCCCTTCATCTACACCTGTTTCCTCCTCGTCATCGACACCTGTATCCTCCCCTTCATCTACACCTGTCTCCTCCCCATTATCTACACCCGTCTCCTCCCCGTCATCTACACCTGTTTCCTCCCCTTCATCGACACCTGTCTCCTCCCCGTCATCTACACCTGTCTCCTCCCCGTCATCTACACCTGTTTCCTCTCCGTCATCGACACCTGTCTCCTCCCCGTCATCTACACCCGTCTCCTCCCCGTCATCTACACCTGTTTCCTCCCCTTCATCGACACCCGTCTCCTCCCCTTCATCGACACCTGTTTCCTCTCCGTCATCGACACCTGTCTCCTCCCCATCATCTACACCTGTCTCCTCCCCGTCATCTACACCTGTTTCCTCCCCTTCATCGACACCCGTCTCCTCCCCTTCATCGACACCTGTTTCCTCTCCGTCATCGACACCTGTCTCCTCCCCATTATCTACACCTGTCTCCTCCCCGGTATCTACACCTGTCTCCTCCCCTTCATCTACACCTGTTTCCTCTCCGTCATCGACACCTGTCTCCTCCCCGACATCTACACCTGTCTCCTCCCCTTCATCTACACCTGTTTCCTCTCCGTCATCGACACCTGTCTCCTCCCCGTCATCTACACCCGTCTCCTCCCCTTCATCGACACCTGTTTCCTCTCCGTCATCGACACCTGTCTCCTCCCCGGTATCTACACCTGTCTCCTCCCCTTCATCTACACCTGTTTCCTCTCCGTCATCGACACCTGTCTCCTCCCCGTCATCTACACCTGTCTCCTCCCCTTCATCTACACCTGTTTCCTCTCCGTCATCGACACCTGTTTCCTCTCCGTCATCGACACCTGTTTCCTCTCCGTCATCGACACCTGTTTCCTCTCCATCATCTACACCTGTTTCCTCTCCGTCATCTACACCTGTCTCCTCCCCGTCATCTACACCTGTCTCCTCCCCGTCATCTACACCTGTCTCCTCCCCGTCATCTACACCTGTCTCCTCCCCGTCATCTACACCTGTCTCCTCTCCGTCATCGACAACAGTCTCCTCCCCGTCATCTACACCTGTCTCCTCCCCTTCATCTACACCTGTCTCCTCCCCTTCATCTACACCTGTTTCCTCTCCCTCATCGACACCTGTCTCCTCCCCATCATCTACACCTGTCTCCTCCCCGTCATCTACATCTGTCTCTTCCCCTTCATCTACACCTGTCTCCTCCCGTCATCTACACCTGTCTCCTCCCCGTCATCTACACCTGTTTCCTCTCCGTCATCTACACCTGTCTCCTCCCGTCATCTACACCTGTCTCCTCCCCTTCATCGACACCTGTTTCCTCTCCATCATCTACACCTGTTTCCTCTCCGTCATCTACACCTGTCTCCTCCCCGTCATCTACACCTGTCTCCTCCTCGTCATCTACACCTGTCTCCTCCCCGTCATCTACACCTGTCTCCTCCCCGTCATCTACACCTGTCTCCTCTCCGTCATCGACAACAGTCTCCTCCCCGTCATCTACACCTGTCTCCTCCCCTTCATCTACACCTGTCTCCTCCCCTTCATCTACACCTGTTTCCTCTCCCTCATCGACACCTGTCTCCTCCCCATCATCTACACCTGTCTCCTCCCCGTCATCTACATCTGTCTCTTCCCCTTCATCTACACCTGTCTCCTCCCGTCATCTACACCTGTCTCCTCCCCGTCATCTACACCTGTTTCCTCTCCGTCATCTACACCTGTCTCCTCCCCGTCATCTACACCTGTCTCCTCCCCTTCATCGACACCTGTTTCCTCTCCATCATCTACACCTGTTTCCTCTCCGTCATCTACACCTGTCTCCTCCCCGTCATCTAC
Organism: Oncorhynchus keta; assembly: GCF_023373465.1. Taxonomy (NCBI): domain Eukaryota; kingdom Metazoa; phylum Chordata; class Actinopteri; order Salmoniformes; family Salmonidae; genus Oncorhynchus; species Oncorhynchus keta. Next base: position 64,614,063 of record NC_068455.1, on the reverse strand, counting down.
ACCTGTCTCCTCCCCTTCATCTACACCTGTTTCCTCTCCGTCATCGACACCTGTCTCCTCCCCGTCATCTACACCTGTCTCCTCCCCGTCATCTACACCTGTCTCCTCCCCTTCATCTACACCTGTCTCCTCCCCTTCATCTACACCTGTCTCCTCCCCGTCATCTACACCTGTCTCCTCCCCTTCATCTACACCTGTCTCCTCCCCTTCATCTACACCTGTCTCCTCCCCGTCATCTACACCTGTCTCCTCCCCTTCATCGACACCTGTCTCCTCCCCGTCATCTACACCTGTCTCCTCCCCATCATCTACACCTGTCTCCTCCCCTTCATCTACACCTGTCTCCTCCCCTTCATCTACACCTGTTTCCTCTCCGTCATCGACACCTGTCTCCTCCCCGTCATCTACACCTGTCTCCTCCCCGTCATCGACACCTGTCTCCTCCCCTTCATCTACACCTGTCTCCTCCCCGTCATCTACACCTGTCTCCTCCCCGTCATCTACACCTGTTTCCTCTCCGTCATCGACACCCGTCTCCTCCCCGTCATCTACAACTGTCTCCTCCCCTTCATCTACACCTGTTTCCTCCTCGTCATCGACACCTGTCTCCTCCCCTTCATCTACACCTGTCTCCTCCCCATCATCTACACCCGTCTCCTCCCCGTCATCTACACCTGTTTCCTCCCCTTCATCGACACCCGTCTCCTCCCCTTCATCGACACCTGTTTCCTCTCCGTCATCGACACCTGTCTCCTCCCCGTCATCGACACCCGTCTCCTCCCCATCATCTACACCTGTTTCCTCTCCGTCATCGACACCTGTCTCCTCCCCATTATCTACACCTGTCTCCTCCCCGGTATCTACACCTGTCTCCTCCCCTTCATCTACACCTGTTTCCTCTCCGTCATCGACACCTGTCTCCTCCCCGACATCTACACCTGTCTCCTCCCCTTCATCTACACCTGTTTCCTCTCCGTCATCGACACCTGTCTCCTCCCCGTCATCTACACCCGTCTCCTCCCCTTCATCGACACCTGTTTCCTCTCCGTCATCGACACCTGTCTCCTCCCCTTATCTACACCTGTCTCCTCCCCTTCATCTACACCTGTTTCCTCTCCGTCATCGACACCTGTCTCCTCCCCGTCATCTACACCTGTCTCCTCCCCTTCATCTACACCTGTTTCCTCTCCGTCATCGACACCTGTTTCCTCTCCGTCATCGACACCTGTTTCCTCTCCGTCATCGACACCTGTTTCCTCTCCATCATCTACACCTGTTTCCTCTCCGTCATCTACACCTGTCTCCTCCCCGTCATCTACACCTGTCTCCTCCCCGTCATCTACACCTGTCTCCTCCCCGTCATCTACACCTGTCTCCTCCCCGTCATCTACACCTGTCTCCTCTCCGTCATCGACAACAGTCTCCTCCCCGTCATCTACACCTGTCTCCTCCCCTTCATCTACACCTGTCTCCTCCCCTTCATCTACACCTGTTTCCTCTCCCTCATCGACACCTGTCTCCTCCCCATCATCTACACCTGTCTCCTCCCCGTCATCTACATCTGTCTCTTCCCCTTCATCTACACCTGTCTCCTCCCGTCATCTACACCTGTCTCCTCCCCGTCATCTACACCTGTTTCCTCTCCGTCATCTACACCTGTCTCCTCCCCGTCATCTACACCTGTCTCCTCCCCTTCATCGACACCTGTTTCCTCTCCATCATCTACACCTGTTTCCTCTCCGTCATCTACACCTGTCTCCTCCCCGTCATCTACACCTGTCTCCTCCTCGTCATCTACACCTGTCTCCTCCCCGTCATCTACACCTGTCTCCTCCCCGTCATCTACACCTGTCTCCTCTCCGTCATCGACAACAGTCTCCTCCCCGTCATCTACACCTGTCTCCTCCCCTTCATCTACACCTGTCTCCTCCCCTTCATCTACACCTGTTTCCTCTCCCTCATCGACACCTGTCTCCTCCCCATCATCTACACCTGTCTCCTCCCCGTCATCTACATCTGTCTCTTCCCCTTCATCTACACCTGTCTCCTCCCGTCATCTACACCTGTCTCCTCCCCGTCATCTACACCTGTTTCCTCTCCGTCATCTACACCTGTCTCCTCCCCGTCATCTACACCTGTCTCCTCCCCTTCATCTACACCTGTTTCCTCTCCATCATCTACACCTGTTTCCTCTCCGTCATCTACACCTGTCTCCTCCCCGTCATCTACACCTGTCTCCTCCCCTTCATCTACACCTGTTTCCTCTCCGTCATCTACACCTGTCTCCTCCCCGTCATCTACACCTGTCTCCTCCCCATCATCTACCCTGTCTCCTCCCCTTCATCTACACCTGTCTCCTCCCCTTCATCTACACCTGTCTCCTCCCCGTCATCTACACCTGTCTCCTCCCCTTCATCTACACCTGTCTCCTCCCCTTCATCTACACCTGTCTCCTCCCCGTCATCTACACCTGTCTCCTCCCCTTCATCGACACCTGTCTCCTCCCCGTCATCTACACCTGTCTCCTCCCCATCATCTACACCTGTCTCCTCCCCTTCATCTACACCTGTCTCCTCCCCTTCATCTACACCTGTTTCTCTCCGTCATCGACACCTGTCTCCTCCCCGTCATCTACACCTGTCTCCTCCCCGTCATCGACACCTGTCTCCTCCCCTTCATCTACACCTGTCTCCTCCCCGTCATCTACACCTGTCTCCTCCCCGTCATCTACACCTGTTTCCTCTCCGTCATCGACACCCGTCTCCTCCCCGTCATCTACAACTGTCTCCTCCCCTTCATCTACACCTGTTTCCTCCTCGTCATCGACACCTGTCTCCTCCCCTTCATCTACACCTGTCTCCTCCCCATCATCTACACCCGTCTCCTCCCCGTCATCTACACCTGTTTCCTCCCCTTCATCGACACCCGTCTCCTCCCCTTCATCGACACCTGTTTCCTCTCCGTCATCGACACCTGTCTCCTCCCCGTCATCTACACCCGTCTCCTCCCCATCATCTACACCTGTTTCCTCCCCTTCATCGACACCCGTCTCCTCCCCTTCATCTACACCTGTCTCCTCCCCGTCATCTACACCTGTCTCCTCCCCGTCATCTACACCTGTTTCCTCTCCGTCATCGACACCCGTCTCCTCCCCGTCATCTACAACTGTCTCCTCCCCTTCATCTACACCTGTTTCCTCCTCGTCATCGACACCTGTCTCCTCCCCTTCATCTACACCTGTCTCCTCCCCATTATCTACACCCGTCTCCTCCCCGTCATCTACACCTGTTTCCTCCCCTTCATCGACACCTGTCTCCTCCCCGTCATCTACACCTGTCTCCTCCCCGTCATCTACACCTGTTTCCTCTCCGTCATCGACACCTGTCTCCTCCCCGTCATCTACACCCGTCTCCTCCCCGTCATCTACACCTGTTTCCTCCCCTTCATCGACACCCGTCTCCTCCCCTTCATCGACACCTGTTTCCTCTCCGTCATCGACACCTGTCTCCTCCCCATCATCTACACCTGTCTCCTCCCCGTCATCTACACCTGTTTCCTCCCCTTCATCGACACCCGTCTCCTCCCCTTCATCGACACCTGTTTCCTCTCCGTCATCGACACCTGTCTCCTCCCCATTATCTACACCTGTCTCCTCCCCGGTATCTACACCTGTCTCCTCCCCTTCATCTACACCTGTTTCCTCTCCGTCATCGACACCTGTCTCCTCCCCGACATCTACACCTGTCTCCTCCCCTTCATCTACACCTGTTTCCTCTCCGTCATCGACACCTGTCTCCTCCCCCATCATCTACACCCGTCTCCTCCCCTTCATCGACACCTGTTTCCTCTCCGTCATCGACACCTGTCTCCTCCCGGTATCTACACCTGTCTCCTCCCCTTCATCTACACCTGTTTCCTCTCCGTCATCGACACCTGTCTCCTCCCCGTCATCTACACCTGTCTCCTCCCCTTCATCTACACCTGTTTCCTCTCCGTCATCGACACCTGTTTCCTCTCCGTCATCGACACCTGTTTCCTCTCCGTCATCGACACCTGTTTCCTCTCCATCATCTACACCTGTTTCCTCTCCGTCATCTACACCTGTCTCCTCCCCGTCATCTACACCTGTCTCCTCCCCGTCATCTACACCTGTCTCCTCCCCGTCATCTACACCTGTCTCCTCCCCGTCATCTACACCTGTCTCCTCTCCGTCATCGACAACAGTCTCCTCCCCGTCATCTACACCTGTCTCCTCCCCTTCATCTACACCTGTCTCCTCCCCTTCATCTACACCTGTTTCCTCTCCCTCATCGACACCTGTCTCCTCCCCATCATCTACACCTGTCTCCTCCCCGTCATCTACATCTGTCTCTTCCCCTTCATCTACACCTGTCTCCTCCCGTCATCTACACCTGTCTCCTCCCCGTCATCTACACCTGTTTCCTCTCCGTCATCTACACCTGTCTCCTCCCCGTCATCTACACCTGTCTCCTCCCCTTCATCTACACCTGTTTCCTCCTCGTCATCGACACCTGTCTCCTCCCCATCATCTACACCTGTCTCCTCCCCTTCATCTACACCTGTCTCCTCCCCTTCATCGACACCTGTCTCCTCCCCATCATCTACATCTGTCTCCTCCCCTTCATCTACACCTGTTTCCTCTCTGTCATCGACACCTGTCTCCTCCCCATCATCTACACCTGTCTCCTCCCCATCATCTACACCTGTCTCCTCCCCATCATCTACACCTGTCTCCTCCCCATCATCTACACTTGTCTCCTCCCCCTCATCGAAACCCGTCTCCTCCCCCTCATCGACACCCATCTCCTCCCCGCCATCGACACCCGTCTCCTCCCCGCCATCGACACCCGTCTCTTCCCCATCATCTACACCTGTCTCCTCCCCCTCATCGACACCCGTCTCCTCCCCCTCATCGACACCCATCTCATCCCCATCATCGACATCCGTCTCCTCCCCGCCATCGACACCCGTCTCCTCCCCATCATCGACACCCGTCTCCTCCCCACCATCGACACCCGTCTCCTCCCCATCATCGACACCCGTCTCCTCCCCACCATCGACACCCGTCTCCTCCCCACCATCGACACCCATCTCCTCCCCATCATCGACACCCGTCTCCTCCCCATCATCGACACCCGTCTCCTCCCCATCATCTACACCTGTCTCCTCCCCACCATCGACACCCGTCTCCTCCCCATCATCTACACCTGTCTCCTCCCCACCATCGACACCCATATCCCTTCCCCCTCATCGACACCCGTCTCCTCCCCATCATCTACACCTGTCTCCTCCCCACCATCGACACCCGTCTCCTCCCCACCATCGACACCCATATCCCTTCCCCCTCATCGACACCCGTCTCCTCCCCATCATCTACACCTGTCTCCTTCCCACCATCGACACCCGTCTCCTCCCCATCATCGACACCCGTCTCCTCCCCACCATCGACACCCATCTCCTCCCCATCATCGACACCCGTCTCCTCCCCATCATCGACACCCGTCTCCTCCCCATCATCTACACCTGTCTCCTCCCCACCATCGACACCCATATCCCTTCCCCCTCATCGACACCCGTCTCCTCCCCATCATCGACACCCGTCTCCTCCCCATCATCGACACCCGTCTCCTCCCCACCATCGACACCCATATCCCTTCCCCCTCATCGACACCCGTCTCCTCCCCATCATCGACACCCGTCTCCTCCCCATCATCGACACCCGTCTCCTCCCCATCATCGACACCCGTCTCCTCCCCATCATCGACACCCGTCTCCTCCCCATCAT
>NC_068455.1:64595757-64603257 GCF_023373465.1 Oncorhynchus keta | reverse complement strand
TTTGGTGGCTGCAAAATCATTAGCCTGTGCCACAGGGTAGAGGCAGCAAGATTATTAGCTACCAGGACCCTTCCCTATAAGACAGCTGGGGTAGCAACCATTTCCATCTTGACAGTCTGGCACACACTTTCTCCAATACACCCTCCCAGTTCTTTTTCTGAAAGACATCAGAGCCTAGAAAAACCCCCAAAGTCTTCATCCCATCTCTGCCCCACTGAAGCCCCCCTGGTAACCTTGGAGTGGACCCCGTTTGAAGCCGACCTGCCCACAGCGCTTCACTCTTTCCCCAATTGACTCTAGCTGAGGAGGCCCCCTCATACACCTTTAAAGTGTTTGAGAGAACCTTAACATCCTCACCCCCTGCAATAAAAACTATCACGTCATCTGCATACGCAGAGAGCGCCACCGTGGGACCCTTCACCACACCCGGCACAGAGAAACCAGCAAGCCTCGCTCTTAAAAAACAAAGCATTGGTTCAATCGCCAGACTATATAACTGCCCTGAAATTGGGCATCCCTGCCTGATGCCCCTTTGGACAGGGATGGGGCAACTTAAACCACCACCCACCTTCACCATACACGAGGCTCCAGCATACAGTAAATTCACCCATGACAGAAAAACATCCCCAAACCCAAAGGCTTTCATTGTTTTAAACAAGTACTGGTGGTCCACACGATCAAAAGCCTTCTCCTGATCTAACGAAAGTAAACCCACATTTACATCAGACAGTTTACAAATGTCTAAAACATCTCTTATTATAAACAAGTTGTCAACAATAGAGCGATCAGGTACACAGTAAGACTGGTCCTTGTGGATCAACAGTCCCAGATACTCTTTCAACCTGTTTGAGAGACATTTAGAAACAATTTTGTATTCTGCGCACAGCAAAGCAACAGGTCTCCAATTTTTTATGAGAGCCAAATCCCCCTTTTTTGGCAACAGTGAAAGCACCGCACGTTGACAAGATACAGGAAGAGAACCCTCATGAAAAGATTCACACAGCACTTCATAAAAATCCTCCCCAATAGACCCCCAAAAGTGCTTATAGAACTCAGATGGTAAACCATCGATGCCAGGGGCTCGGCCTGATGAGAGCTGCATAACTGCTGTGGACAGCTCCTGCAGTGTAATGTCAGCATCCAATACGACTCTCTGCTCAGGTCCCAATTGAGGAAGACCATGTAACAACTGTTCAGTACACAGAGAGTCACAATCCTCCGCCTTATAGAGGACAGAGTAGAAATCCACGGCATGTTGACGCATTTCAATATCATCCGTAGTCACCTTCCCATCAGGGAGACGAAGGCAGACCATCTGTTTACGTTGTAACGTCGACTGTCCGAGGTTAAAAAAAAAAGCACTGGGAGCATCCATATCCTTGAGGGAAGCGAAACGAGACCTAATCAAGGCACCCTTCACTCTTTCATGCAGAAACGACCTCAGTTCATGTCTCTTGTCCTGTAAGTTCATGACTAGTCCAGGGTCGTTCTGAGTGAGCAGCTTCAATTCAATAGACTTGATATCCTGTTCAAGGGCCTTGATAGTCTCTTTAACTTCAGTTTGAGACAGAGCAGTATACTGTTGACAAAAAACTCGTATTTGGGCCTTCCCAACCTCCCACCATTGTCTCAAGGACTCAAAATTCCCCTTTATAACCCTCCATTTTTCCCAAAACAACACAAACCTGTCACAAAACATGACATCATGTAACAATTTAACATTAAAATACCAGTAAGGTGATGACCTTCGTGGACAGGACATGTGAATATCAACAGAAACAACATGATGATCAGAAAATCCCACAGGAGTAATGGCACACCTTCCAACCCTACTACAGTATTGCTCAGATACATACAACCTGTCTAACCTTGCTGCACTGACACGACCTTCATTAATTTTTAGCCATGTGTACTGCCTAACTTTTGCATTCCTTACTCTCCACACATCAGAAAGCTCAAACTCATTTAATAGGCCAGACAGGCAAGTGGCTGACCGCAGGTGAGGTTCTTCAGCGGTGCGATCAACAGTAAAATCCACTGTACAATTCCAGTCACCCCCTAAAACCATACACCCCTCTTGATCACACTGTCTTAAGGTTTCCTTTATCTGATCAAAAACAGCAATACGCTCTGTACCCTCATTAGGAGCATAAACATTCAAAAAAACAAACAAAAACCCCATAACATCCACCTTGACCAATAAAGCCCGACCCTTGACAATCTCTGTTGTAGATACAACAGTCACCCCTAAGCCTGAGGAAAACAAGATTGCCACCCCAGTACTGAAATTAGTACCATGACTGAGTACATGCTGCCCCTCCCACCACATACCCCAGTCAACCTCATTTTCCTCATCACTATGTGTCTCCTGTAGGAAAACTACATTAAGCCTTTTCTGTTTTATTACTTCTAAAACCCAAGCCCTCTTATTCCTGTCCCTTCCCCCATTAATATTAAGAGAACCTACCCTTAGTACTTCCATATAGAAAAGAGAAAAGAAAAGCAGAAGAGCCCACAGAGAAACCAACAAGAAAAAAGACACCCTATGAGGCATGATCATCATCATTATTCTTTTTTCTTCTCTTAACCTGAACACGTTTCCCGCCACCTTTTGCTGCTGCAACAGCAGTAATACATTTCCTCAAGCGAAACCGCTTCTTCTCACTCAGCTGGTCTAACCCCACCGTCTTCTGTAACACCACAGCTGACCTCACAAACTTATCAACATCAAAATAATCTGCCAATTTGACAGATTTCCCAAAAGTCTGATCCAGAAACTCATTTACCTCCTCTAGATCATAAACTGAGTCCTCGCCATCAGCTGTCATATCTAACGAGATATCCATATCCTTCTCTTGATCCTCCTCAGCTGAGACCACAGACAACTGACTCCCCTCTACCTCATCCCTTTCAACACTCCCCACTTGCACCTCATCACTCGTACCAAGCATCTCCTCCACTACCTGGGAGACTAGCCCCACCTGAACATCACTACTCATAGTGGGCATCTCCTCCATTAACTGGGAGCCTAGCTCCACATGAACCCCAGCACTCGTAGTGGGAATCTCCTCCACTACCTGAGAGCTTAGCTCCACATGAAAACCCTCTTGTACCTCATTACTCATAATGGACAACTCCTCCACTACCTGGGAGCCTAGCTCTACATGAACCCCAGCACTCGTAGTGGGCATCTCCTCCACTCCCTGGGAGCCTAGCTCCACATGAACCCCCTCCTTTACCCCAGCACTCATACTGGGCACCTGCTCACCAGTCTGAGGAACTGGCTCTTCAGATACATCCTTACCTTCTACAACAATATTTTTCTGCTGCATAACATTACCTTCTAATACAAGTTGCAACCCCGTGCCCTCAACAAGGATAACTTGTTCCTCAGCAACAGGTGCTTGTGGCTGCTCTACCGCTGTCAGCTCACCTCTCCCTACATCAGCGGGCCCAGGCGTTACGATAACCACCTGTGCCCCTCCCTCTGCCTTCTCCCTTTTCGGGCAAGCATGTCGCTTATGACCAAACTCTCCACACTCAAAACACCGTTGATTACCCGTACTAGCATAAACCATATACAATCTGTTGTCATACTTGATTTTAAACGATAACTCTAAAGTCTGCTCCGGTGAGTCCAAAAACATAAACACCTGTCGCCGAAATGACATTACCTGTTTCAACGCCGGGTGTTTGCAACCCAACGGGACAACCTTCATTGAACTGGCGAACTTCCCAAAGCGCAGTAACTCGCGCTCCAATAGCTCATTTGGAATAAACGGTGGTACATTTGAAATCGTTACCCTTGTTGACGGGGAAAAAGCGGCGTAACTTGAATAAACATTCCTTTAAGAAGTACACCATGCTCAACCATACGATCTACCAGACACTCTTCTTTAAGAAATACCACCACAGCTTTATTCATCCGAGATGCATAAGCGATATTCTCATATCCTACCTTCTCTCCTACGGCGACCAGAAACTCCTCCACCGTGACAGCAGCTTCAGTAACACACCTAAAGCCGTGCCGAAGTGACAGGGACGGCATCCCCATTCGGGCTGCCATCCCCGCCAAAATCTGGGTAATTCTGATACGCAAAACAAAACACTTAATTCTACCACACAAAAAAAAAATAATAACGTTAATCATGCACCAAAACAAAATGCCACCAAGAAATAGAAAACCGAAAGAAAGTTGTGAATATCTAACTCTCCACAACACACGCACTCCTTCACTCAAACAATTCCCAGCATGCACCAATCACTCCCAGCATGCAGAGAGAGAGAGAGAGAGACAGAGAGAGAGACACAGAGAGAGAGAGAGAGAGAGAGACAGAGAGAGAGAGAGAGACAGAGAGAGAGAGACAGAGAGAGAGAGAGACAGAGAGAGAGACAGAGACAGAGAGAGAGACAGAGAGAGAGACACAGAGAGAGAGAGAGAGAGACAGAAAGAGACACAGAGAGAGAGAGAGAGAGAGAGAGAGAGAGAGAGAGAGAGAGAGAGAGAGAGAGATGTCAGAGAGAGATGTCAGAGAGAAAGACAGAGAGAGAAAGACAGAGAGAGATGTCAGAGAGAAGGACAGATAGAGATGTCAGAGAGAAAGACAGAGAGAGATGTCAGAGAGAAACACAGAGAGAGATGTCAGAGAGAAAGACAGAGAGAGATGTCAGAGAGAGAGACAGAGAGAGATGTCAGAGAGAAGGACAGAGAGAGATGTCAGAGAGAAGGACAGAGAGAGATGTCAGAGAGAGACAGAGAGAGATGTCAGAGAGAAAGACAGAGAGAGATGTCAGAGAGAAAGACAGAGAGAGATGTCAGAGAGAAGGACAGAGAAGGATATCAGAAAGAAAGACAGAGAGAGATGTCAGAGAGAAAGACAGAGAGAGATGTCAGAGAGAAGGACAGAGAGAGATGTCAGAGAGAAGGACAGAGAGAGATGTCAGAGAGAAGGACAGAGAGAGATGTCAGAGAGAAAGACAGAGAGAGATGTCAGGGAGAAGGACAGAGAGAGATGTCAGAGAGAAGGACAGAGAGAGATGTCAGGGAGAAGGACAGAGAGAGATGTCAGAGAGAAAGACAGAGAGAGATGTCAGAGAGAAGGACAGAGAGAGATGTCAGAGAGAAAGACAGAGAGAGATGTCAGAGAGAAGGACAGAGAGAGATGTCAGAGAGAAAGACAGAGAGAGATGTCAGAGAGAGAGACAGAGAGAGATGTCAGAGAGAAGGACAGAGAGAGATGTCAGAGAGAAAGACAGAGAGAGATGTCAGAGAGAAGGACAGAGAGAGATGTCAGAGAGAAAGACAGAGAGAGATGTCAGAGAGAAGGACAGAGAGAGATGTCAGAGAGAAAGACAGAGAGAGATGTCAGAGAGAAGGCCAGAGAGAGATGTCAGAGAGAAAGACAGAGAGAGATGTCAGAGAGAGAGACAGACAGACAGACAGACAGACAGACAGACAGACAGACAGACAGACAGACAGAGATCCTGTTACTGGTTGCAGTGGCAGGTCACCAAGTGGTTAGAGTGTTGGGCCAGTGATGAAAGGTTGTTAGTTCGAATCCCCGAGCTGACAAGGTAAAAATCTGTCATTCTGAACAAGGCAGTTAACCCACTGTTCCCCGGTAAGCCGTCATTGTAAATAAGAATTTGTTCTTAACTGACTTGCCTAGTTAAATAAAAATAAATCAGAAATTGGTTACTAAGTCTGGTTCTATAACAAATATGTTACACACAACAGATGTACAAACACAAAACAGCAGCAAACACAGACACACACACAGACAAATACACAGACAGCTGCAATTGTGTCACCATGGCAACTGCTTCAACTTGATTCCTCCTTTCTTTTCCTTCTCACTTTCTCTCTCTCTCTCTCTCCCTCCCTCACTCCTTCTCTTGAACAGCAGCCATTCCATCACATGGACTAGCTCTCATTGACTGTTGCCATGGAGACATATTGCAGTCACGAATCTCTAACCCCTTGACACCCCTCCACTTCTCCACATCTCCTCCTGAAACCACCTCTAACCCCTTGACACCCCTCCACTTCTCCACGTCTCCTCCTGAAACCACCTCTAACCCCTTGACACCCCTCCACTTCTCCACGTCTCCTCCTGAAACCACCTCTAACCCCTTGACACCCCTCCACTTCTCCACGTCTCCTCCTGAAACCACCTCTAACCCCTTGACACCCCTCCACTTCTCCACATCTCCTCCTGAAACCACCTCTAACCCCTTGACACCCCTCCACTTCTCCACGTCTCCTCCTGACACCACCTCTAACCCCTTGACACCCCTCCACTTCTCCTCCTGACACCACCTCTAACCCCTTGACACCCCTCCACGTCTCCTCCTGAAACCACCTCTAACCCCTTGACACCCCTCCACGTCTCCTCCTGACACCACCTCTAACCCCTTGACACCCCTCCACTTCTCCTCCTGACACCACCTCTAACCCCTTGACACCCCTCCACACCACCTCTAACCCCTTGTCTCCTCCTGAAACCACCTCTAACCCCTTGACACCCCTCCACGTCTCCTCCTGACACCACCTCTAACCCCTTGACACCCCTCCACTTCTCCTCCTGACACCACCTCTAACCCCTTGACACCCCTCCACGTCTCCTCCTGAAACCACCTCTAACCCCTTGACACCCCTCCACGTCTCCTCCTGAAACCACCTCTAACCCCTTGACACCCTCCACTTCTCCTCCTGACACCACCTCTGAAACTAACCCCTTGACACCCCTCCACGTCTCCTCCTGAAACCACCTCTAACCCCTTGACACCCCTCCACTTCTCCTCCTGAAACCACCTCTAACCCCTTGACACCCCTCCACTTCTCCTCCTGAAACCACCTCTAACCCCTTGACACCCCACTCCACTCCTGAAACCACCTCTAACCCCTGAAACCACCTCCTCCTGAACCACTTGACACCCCTCCACTTCTCCTCCTGACACCACCTCTAACCCCTTGACACCCCTCCACGTCTCCTCCTGAAACCACCTCTAACCCCTTGACACCCCTCCACTTCTCCTCCTGACACCACCTCTAACCCCTTGACACCCCTCCACGTCTCCTCCTGAAACCACCTCTAACCCCTTGACACCCCTCCACTTCTCCTCCTGACACCACCTCTAACCCCTTGACACCCCTCCACGTCTCCTCCTGAAACCACCTCTAACCCCTTGACACCCCTCCACTTCTCCTCCTGAAACCACCTCTAACCACTTGACACCCCTCCACTTCTCCTCCTGACACCACCTCTAACCCCTTGACACCCCTCCACTTCCCCTCCTGACACCACCTCTAACCCCTTGACACCCCTCCACTTCTCCTCCTGACACCATCTCTAACCCCTTGACACCCCTGCACTTCTCCTCCTGACACCACCTCTAACCCCTTGACACCCCTCCACTTCTCCTCCTGACACCACCTCTAACCACTTGACACCCCTCCACGTCTCCTCCTGACACCACCTCTAACCACTTGACACCCCT
>NC_068455.1:64553257-64593257 GCF_023373465.1 Oncorhynchus keta | reverse complement strand
TATGGTGTGTGCGTGTGTGTGTGTGTTTGAGAGTGAGTATGTGTGTGTGAGAGAGAGTTAGCATGTGTGTGTGTGGTGTGTATGTGTGTGTGAGAGAGAGAGAGAAAGTTAGTATGTTTGTGTGGTGTGTGTGTTTGAGAGTGAGTATGTGTGTGGTGTGTGTGTGTGTGTGTTTGAGAGTGAGTATGTGTGTGTGAGAAAGAGTTAGTATGTGTGTGTGAGAGTTAGTATGTGTGTGTGAGCGAGAGTTTGTATGTGTGTGTGTGTGTGTGTGTGTGTGTGTGTGTGTGTGTGTGTGTGTGTGTGTGTGTGTGTGTGTGTGTGTGTGTTTGAGAGTGAGTTAGTATGTGCGTGTGAGAGAGAGTTAGTATGTGTGTGTGTGTGAGAGAGAGTTAGTATGTGTGTGTGGTGTGTGAGAGAGAGTTAGTACGTGTGTGTGTGTGTGTGTGAGAGAGAGTTAGTATGTGTGTGGTGTGTGAGAGAGAGTTAGTATGTGTGTGTGTGTGTGAGAGAGAGTTAGAATGTGTGTGTGTGTGAGAGAGAGTTAGTATGTGTGTGTGTGTGTGTGTGTGTGTGTGTGTGTGTGTGTGTGTGTGTGTGTGTGTGTGTGTGTGTGTGTGTGTGTGTGTGTGTGTGTGTGTGTGTGTGTGAGAGAGAGTTAGTATGTGTGTGTGTACACGGTCCCCTAACGGCCCCCCTCACCACCGTCACGGCATCATTAACCACTAAACAATGAGTCGTTCTGGTTTCCCTTCTGGATGGAGCAGAAAGATGACCATAGGCACTGATCTAGGATCAATTTACCCTGCAACCAATCATGACAGAAATGGAAATCTGACCTTAGATCAGTTTCTAGATTTCATCCTGCTCCCTATCTCCTCCGCCCTCTGCTCATGACTTCTGTTTCTTTGGCATCAACCAATGATTTAAAGCCCCTATGCAGTCTTTTCAATTATATGTTTAAATCATCACTTTATGTCTAACAAATCACTGTGTGTGTTTATTTTTTATATATAACTAAAATATGTATTTCACCGAGCCTCATTGGGCCAATCAATTGGTCAGTCTGATAGTGTGGGCGTTTGGAAACTAATTTGAATATGAAATTATATATTTACATACACAGCCTGATTGGCTGATAGGATGATCTAGAACCCATCCCCTTAACCCTTAAAAAACAACAAAGTCACATGGTATTCAACCTGTCAATTGGAGCTGAAGTTGGACCCTACAAATGAAAAAAAGCGTCAAACTAACACAAGTGTGTGCGTTACTTTGCATCTTAATTTGCTGTATGATTTTTGTACTGTTTTCAATAGGTCACCAGAAGATGCAGGACCAGAACAGCCTGTTTGCGTGGTGTACCATCCTGGCCTATACCCTGTCTGTTGTGTATTCACTGCAGAACACCTTGATTATCTCCAGGGCAGACTACAGGCCTGTAGATAGGGGACAAACACAGAATATACTTATATTACTTGTTGTGTTAGGCCTCTTAGACACAATGGCCCATGGTATAATCTTCAGTATCATCACAAAATCTCATTCCTCATTTTGCAAAATATACTTTAATGATACTTGGAGATTTTATATATATATACACACACAGTGAGGGAAAAAAGCATTTGATCCCCTGTCAAATACCTATTTCCCTCATTAAAATGCAAATCAATTTATAACATTTTTGACATGCTTTTTCTGGATTTTGTTGTTGTTATTCTGTCTCTCGCTGTTCAAATAAACCTACCATTAATATTATAGACTGATCACTTCTTTGTCAGTGGGCAAACGTACAAAATCAGCAGGGGATCAAATACTTTTTCCCCTCACTGTAAATAAATAAAGTACTCCATTGTGGATATTTTGCACTTTTACTTTCTTCTCCAACATTGTGTTTTTGCATTATTTAAAACAAATTGAACAGGTTTCATTATGTATTTGAGACTAAATAGATTTTATTGATGTATTATATTAAGTTAAAATAAAAGGGTTCATTGTTCATTCAGAATTGTTGTAATTGTCATTAATACAAATATATACAAATTGTCAGATTAATCGGGATCGTCTTTTTTTGGTCCTCCAATAATCGGTATCGGTGTTGAAAAATCATATCGGTCGACCTCTAGTTTCCATTGATAATCCTTGATATGTTTCTACAACTTGATTGGAGTCCACCTGTGCTAAATTCAATTGATTGGACATGATTTGGAAAGGCACACAACTGTCTATATTTTTATTTATAATTTATTTCACCTTTATTTAACCAGGTAGGCAAGTTGAGAACAAGTTCTTATTTACAACTGCGACCTGGCCAAGATAGAGCAAAGCAGTTCGACATATATAACAACACAGAGTTACACATACACACACACACACATACATACATAAATATATACACACATATACATACAGTGGGGCAAAAAAGTATTTAGTCAGCCACCAATTGTGCAAGTTCTCCCACTTAAAAATATGATGGTTTGAAGAAATCAACTGTGGGAGCAATTATTAGGAAATGGAAGACATACAAGACCACTGATAATCTCCCTCGATCTGGGGCTCCACAAAAAATCCAGAAAATCACATTGTAGGATTTTTAATGAATTTATTTGCAAATTATGGTGGAAAATAAGTATTTGGTCACCTACAAACATGCAAGATTTCTGGCTCTCACAGATCTGTAACTTTGTCTTTAAGAGGCTCCTCTGTCCTCCACTCCTTACCTGTATTAATGGCATCTGTTTGAACTTGTTATCAGTATAAAAGACACCTGTCCACAACCTCAAACAGTCACACTCCAAACTCCACTATGGCCAAGACCAAAGAGCTGTCAAAGGACACCAGAAACAAAATTGTAGACCTGCACCAGGCTGGGAAGACTGAATCTGCAATAGGTAAGCAGCTTGGTTTGAAAAAATCTACTGTGGGAGCAGTTTTCTTTTTAAGCCTGTATTTAACCAGGCAAGTCAGTTAAGAACAAATTCTTATTTTCAATAACAGCCTAGGAACAGTGGGTTAACTGCCTGGAAGACATACAAGACCACTGATAATCTCCCTCGATCTGGGGCTCCACGCAAGATCTCACCCCATGGGGTCAAAATGATCACAAGAACGGTGAGCAAAAATCCCAAAACCACACGGGGGGACCTAGTGAATGACCTGCAGAGAGCTGGGACCAAAGTAACAAAGCCTACCATCAGTAACACACTACGCCACCAGGGACTCAAATCCTGCAGTGCCAGACGTGTCCCCCTGCTTAAGCCAGTACATGTCCAGACCCGTCTGAAGTTTGCTAGAGAGCATTTGGATGATCCAGAAGAAGATTGGGAGAATGTCATATGGTCAGATGAAACCAAAATATAACTTTTTGGAAAAACTCAACTCGTCGTGTTTGGAGGACAAAGAATTCTGAGCTGCATCCAAAGAACACCATACCTACTGTGAAGCATGGGGGTGGAAACATCATGCTTTGGGGCTGTTTTTCTGCAAAGGGACCAGGACGACTGATCCGTGTAAAGGAAAGAATGAATGGGGCCATGTATCGTGAGATTTTGAGTGAAAACTTCCTTCCATCAGCAAGGGCATTGAAGATGAAACGTGGCTGGGTCTTTCAGCATGACAATGATCCCAAACACACCGCCCGGGCAACAAAGGAGTGGCTTCGTAAGAAGCATTTCAAGGTCCTGGAGTGGCCTAGCCAGTCTCCAGATCTCAGCCCCATAGAAAATCTTTGGAGGGAGTTGAAAGTCCGTGTTGCCCAGCAACAGCCCCAAAACATCACTGCTCTAAAGGAGATATGCATGGAGGAATGGGCCAAAATACCAGCAACAGTGTGTGAAAACCTTGTGAAGACTTACAGAAAACGTTTGACCTCTGTCATTGCCAACAAAGGGTATATAACAAAGTATTGAGATAAACTTTTGTTATTGACCAAATACTTATTTCCCACCATAATTTGCAAATAAATTCATAAAAAATCCTACAATGTGATTTTCTGGATTTTTTCTCTCTCATTTTGTCTGTCATAGTTGAAGTGTACATATATATATGGTCCCACAGTTGCATGTCAGAGCTATTATATTCTGATCCTTACAAAATAAGGAACACCTGTTTTAGCAACTGGTACTTTAAAAAAATGCTATGGTATTTTCCGTGATTTCCGACAACTTTCTTATCCAGGTAGTAAATTAAACACATATCTGCACTGCACCAAAATAAATGACAGAAAGCATTGAGTCTTACATATGATAAGCAAATGCATACACAAGTAATATAATGTTAATGAAACAATATCTTTATTGAAAGAATAAGTTTAGGGGAATACATTGTATCATTCAAACCTGAAAACAAAGTGCAACGTTACATCCCTATCATGACATCATACTGTCATGCCCTGACCTTAGAGCTTTTTATGTCTCTATTTTGGTTTGGTCAGGGTGTGATTTGGGTGGGCATTCTATGTTCCTTATTCTATATTTTTGTATTCTTTGTTTTGGCCGGGTGTGGTTCTCAATCAGGGACAGTTGTCTACCGTTGTCTCTGATTGGGAACCATACTTAGGTGGCTTTTTCCCACAGGGCTTTTGTGGGTAGTTGTTTTCTGTTTTGTGTTTCTGCACCTGACAGGACTGTTTCGGTTTTCGTTCATTCTCTGTGTTATTTAGTTTAAATAAACGTATGAACACTTTCCACGCTGCGCTTTGGTCCACACCTTCTTCAACAGACGATCGTTACACATACACAACCGCTTTCCCTCGCATTCAGGTGCCACACAAGCAAACCACATCATATTCTATTCTCATTTCTTTACATTCTGGTAACAAAGCCAAACATTTCTAGAGTAGACATTAAAGTTTCACTCTTTCGGTTCTGACAATCATGCGAATGTTAGCTTAGTCTTTGATCTGTTTGTGCTATATAGCCTACTCCTATGTATAGCCAAGCCAATTGCTATGGTAACATGGCATGACAACTTTCATACATTAGTAGTTTGCAAGGCTGCATAAACAGATGTGACCAGGCTATAGCATTTCTAGTACCTGCACCACCAGCTTGGTGTGTACAGCAGCCACCACACAGCATCAAAATAGAGTCATATGATCTATCATAATGGTTATACATTAGTTATTGCATTGAACAGCCAGAAGGTTAACTATTTTTTAGGATTAATATCACAGATAAGCATATACCTAATGAGATATCTAGCTAGCCAATAACAGGCTGGACACATGACATTTTTAACAACACTTTTTTCTGATAACTAGCTCATTGCATACACCGTGGAGCCAGTTTCATATTACCACATGTCCCAGCTGCTTGCCGTAGATTTGAAGTAATCCCGAAAAAAACAGGCCTTTTTAGGGCATTTTTCACCCTGCCAGCTCCTATAAGTTCTATTGAGCACTGTGGCACCAACTCGCCTTCCGAACGTTCTGTTCCCAGTTTATTGTTGTCAGGACGTTGGCCTCTTTGGGTATAGCAAGCACATCCCCCTCTCCCTGCCTCCCCCTTTCCTCCTTCAACTAGGTTGCTGTGATCAGAGAGACGTTGTAAATTCCTGAGCATCTCCTCATGGACACACAGTATAGAGAGAGTAGATTTTCATGGAGAACAAAGGAAATCCTTCCACCTCACAGAACTTAAGGTACGAAGAAATTTCATGTTCCGGAGAAAGTATAAAAGATTGATGAAGAATCCAGCTACGAATTGGTCCATTTGTCACAACTTGGGGAAGCTCATGGGAGACGTGTGTGGCCACATTACCATAACGCTGTTTATATAATAGCCACAGATATGAGGCTTACATCTAATTGTTGTATAAGATGAATGAGTGGGTATGATACTGTTTGTAAAATTGTGTAGTATGATTTTGGACTGTTTAATGAAGGAAAATACAATGCCCTTTTGATTTGAACTAAATCAGAGGACCGCCCCTGAGCCCAGTTAGGGTCAGACATCCTGGTACAGCCCTCTTCAGCCCTTCCGAATAAAACCCCCACTTGGGTTTTCGATCAGCAGACCGAGCTTACCTCAATTACGAGATGGCTAAAGGTTGCAGACCATGTTTTTCTCCATTAAGAGGACAAAGGTTGTAGACCATTGCTGCATCTTTTAACCATACCACGTGGTTAAACTCTTAGACTATCGATACCGACAGAATAAGAACAAGTCTTTGATATTAATTACTAGTCTGCAGCTAGGAATTCAGTATCATTGAGCGCGAAGAACGACAACCGCCGAAACATCCATTCTATAATGAATGTCACTCTGAACAATCCCCTCTAACCACAACCGAGAGAGAGAGAGGAAGAGAGACGGACAATTCTACAAAAGAAATGAACTTTACACCAGTGATCAAGACGACACGCTGAGCGTAAATATATTTATTGATTGAAATTGTTCCCGAATGAGTGAGCGTTCATGTGCAAAGGATTAGCATTTCAATTGTTATAATTATCACTCTGTAGTGACTTCTTAGTCGACCCCCACTTCCCCTTTTGTCTAACAAGCCGCGATGCCGGTTTAGCCCACTAAGGCACATTCTCCTATCATTTCATGTCACCACATTTACCTTGTTTAATTGTTTGTTTATGCATTTCTGTGAATTACTTAGTTAGTAAAAAATAAATTATTTAAGACAATTGATGGATGGATGACTCAGAGTGAAGACTGGGTTCGTGCAGATAACCAACAATTTACGACGTTTGGAATGAGACTAACGAGGTAAAGTAAATAATTAATTAATTCGAAGACTAATTGATCAGATAAAATATCTGAAAAGTTATTTTAGGAAACTTTGTAATCTGAATATTTTTCCTTGGTGCCCCGACTTCCTAGTAATTATGGTTACATGATTAATCAGTCTAATCGCGTAATAACTCATTACAGAGAATCTTTGATAAAAAACTAGCAGTCTTCAGTTAATGAGAGTAAAGACACGACATTGTTCTACATCACAATGCCTGCTTTGCTATTGTTGGCAATGAGACCTGCCCACGTTGCTGGTAGTTTAAATAATAATAATATATGCCATTTAGCAGACGCTTTTATCCAAAGTAAATGTAAACAACAGCAAAACATTACTCGTGGAACTCTGAGGTCATCCCATTGTTTACTATAGGGAAATATAGGTATGTCTGTCTATTTCGCCAGATATCTCACAATGTGTATATTTGTATTTTTTCGAGTTGGACACCATTTTAATCATGAAGATCTCCTTATTTTTCAGTTTCGTTCTAAGAACAGATTGTAGTGGTCAAATACAAAGGAATACATTTTTGGAGCCATTTGGGCAAAACTGAATTCACTTCAGTCAAAACAGACTCTGCAAACGTTTGATTCAATTCATTTGCTAAGGGCTCGCGCTAGTGGCTAGTGTTCCAACTTAGCCAGCGTTCTTTAGCCATTATCAGAATTGGGTGCATTTTCACTCGTTCTATTGTCCAGCCTACTACTACTACTAATAATAATAGTTACCCTATTCTGGCTGGCAGGCTAGTAGCTACAAAGTAGTCATCAAAGAAAACACAAACATAAAAAAGACAAGACACCATCTTGGTCCGTTTTGGATGAGTGACTGACTGCAGCTTGAACAACAGTCAACAGGCTAGCTGCCATTGGTTAGCTCATGCTTTGCTAGCTATACATTATAGTGGCCTATAAACACGACATTGCAAAAGAAGGCTAGTAATTAGTAGGAAACAACCTTGCCATTATGTCGTCAAATGTACTTTAGTGGGATTGAAAAAGCTAGAAAAGTTTGTAAGATAAATGCTAGCAAGCAATGCTAATATTACTGTTGCTGGCTAAAATCTGGTCCTGTCCATCAATCTTAGCTGGCTAGCTAAAGTTATACTCCATCTAAAGTCAATCTGGCAACGTCACGGTGATGACAAACGTTTCCTACTAATGATTTGCCTACTTAAAAATGTGATTGTTTTTCCAGGTCACTATAATGCACTTTAGACTAAATCTTTATCAGCACATCGCGGCTGAAAGAATGCCATGAATTGCATGTCCTTTACTTATAATAGAAAAATAACTATCCAGACACTTACTTCATGAATGGTTTCTGCTGCTGCCAATTTCAAGATCCATGCGATGCTTAATAGAGCTGCTGGGAAATCCACATTTGTACCTACCTTGCCTGATTTGCAATGTAGTCTGATGCAAAGTGTGCTGTGCAGGAGGTTCGACTGAACTTCTCTGACAGTTGGTTATGAAAATAAATTGAAGCCAAATTGTACGAAGTGATTATTCTGATGGAATACCGCACAATCTCTCTTGCTTTTGGGCAGGACCAGCCACAAAACTAGGAGGGAATATGTAAATAAATGATTCACGTTAATTTGTCTATTATAATCAGATGGGTGACGTTATGCGACGGGCCAAAATTACATTCCACCAAACTGCGCTGCCCCATTAACCATGAGCTTCATAGGGTACAATTGGAATGCAGTATCTAATTGAATCGAACTTATGCAGAGAATATGTCTGTACTTATAATGGGAGTTGGAGAGCCCTGGAGATCCCATCACTCCCATCCATCTCTTCATACGTTAAGTGAAATTACATGACATGTATTAAAGTACATTGAGTGTGTGCAGAGACGAGTGTCAGGTTATCCCCAATTTAAATTATATTTGAACACAAAGAGGAATTATAAGATAGGAATGATATTTTCCAAACATGATCATTTCCAATTTACTGTAGGCATGTATATCTGAAGTTGTTCTCAAGGGGCAAAATACAAATGAACAGATATAGCATAAATTACAGATATAGCATAGAGACAGTAAATTGATTGATGTAAAGTGTCATTTGGCAAATTGTCTGGTCCAAATAGTCCACAGAAATAAAAATGATTGTCTATTTGGATGCACGGCTATAGAGAGGTAGCCAGGATAACTGGAGTGGCCAAACCAGGGTTCCTAAGGGGGCAAAAAACGAATGAAAAGATTCAGCGTAGACTCCGTGAACTTAAAAACACACATTGATTTAAATTAAGTTGACAAGTGTTATGTGCATTCAATTCAATAAGCAATTATTTAGTGACAATTGTTGTGCTTTTTTTAAATATATATTTTTTTACAACCTGTGTGTGTGTGTGTGTTCATGTGTGATCTATCTTTCAGGAGCCCATAGATAGCATAGTGATGAATGAGCAGTGGTGAGATGTGTGGAGACAGAGCCTGGCTGCAGACCAATCAGACCACAGTCCTCATCAAACCTCCTTCTCTCTGATTAAACCCTATGTATCAGAGCAAAGGTTACACGGATCATTACCAGGATAGAAATGGGGATATTAGGTGAGTATGGAGAGGCAGAGGGTGTATGTGGGTGCATTTCTCCAGGTGTGTGTGCATCCATTTGTGTGTATGTGCGCGTGTGTGCTTGCCTGAATGCTTGCATGTGCACGACAGTGAGAAAGAGAGAGTGTCAGTTTATATACAGTACCAGTCAAAAGTTTGAACACACCTACTCATTCCAGGGTTTTTCATTATTTTTTACTATTTTTACATTGTAGAATAATAGTGAAGACATCAAAACTATGAAATAACACCTATGGAATCATGTGATAACCAAAAAAAGTGTTAAACAAATCCAAATTTATTTTGTATTTGAGATTCTTCAAAGTAGCCACACTTTGCCCTGATGACAGCTTTGCACACTCTTGGCATTCTCTCAACCAGGTTCATGAGGTAGTCACCTGGAATGCATTTCAATTAACAGGTGTTCCATGTTTATTACGGCTGCGGTCCCTGTACAGCACATATGTCAGAGTCAAGGCCCGCGGGCCACATCCGGCCCGCGAGAAGGTTTTTTACGGCCCCTGGGATGATCTTGATTTATTATTAGAACCGGCCCGCAGACCGCAGCAAGCCGGCAGCCCGCAGATCTTTTACACGCACCAATACTACATTTCCCACAATGCAACGGTGACGCACCGAGCAGTAGGCTGCTTCATTTCAATATTTATTGGCACAGCAGTTGTCAGCATCACAGTAAAATTAACTTTCAGATACCCATCAAAAATGGCAAAACGGAAGGTGGACACTG
Organism: Oncorhynchus keta; assembly: GCF_023373465.1. Classification (NCBI taxonomy): domain Eukaryota; kingdom Metazoa; phylum Chordata; class Actinopteri; order Salmoniformes; family Salmonidae; genus Oncorhynchus; species Oncorhynchus keta. The sequence continues at coordinate 64,583,202 of NC_068455.1, read as the reverse complement.
AGAACCGGGGGTTTCAAACAAGGTGGGAGTCGGAGTATTTGTTCACGGAGGTAGCTGGAAAACCTGTGTGTCTTCTGTGTGGAGAAAGTGTGGCGGTACTGAAAGAGTATAATCTGAGACGACATTATGAAACGAAACACGCGGACAAAAACAAGAATATGGACATGGAACAAAGGCTACAAAAGGCAGAGGAATTAAAACGAGGCCTCAAATCTCGACAGGCTCTGTTCAAAAAGCCAAATCACAAGGCCAGGCTGCTGTCAAGGCCAGTTTTATTTTGGCAGAAGAGATCGCTAAATCAGCCCGGCCATTTACGGAGGGGGATTTCATCAAAAACTGCATGATTAAAGTTTGTGACGAAGTTTGCCCAGAAAAAGGCAACTCTTTTTAAATGTGAGTCTGAGCAGAAACACCATTGCCGAGAGAGTAGACCAGTTGTCCATCAATCTAAAAGAGCAGCTTGTGAAAAAGGGAAAAGATTTCATTGCATATTCCTTGGCTGTGGATGAGAGCACCGACATTTCTGACATTGCCCAGTTGTCAATTTTCATCCGCGGAGTGGACTCCAGCCTAAGCGTGACAGAGGAGTTTTTGGCTTTACGTCCTATGCATGGCACAACTACGGGGCATGATTTGTATGAAGAGGTGTCAAGATGTGTAAATGAGATGGAGCTGCCTTGGGAAAAACTCGTGGGTTTGACAACCGACGGAGCACCTGCGATGTGTGGACACAGGAGCGGACTGGTGGCGAAGATACGGGAAAAGATGCAAGAGGAAAACGCGACAGGTGAGCTGACAGCTTATCATTGTATCATACACCAGGAAGCGTTGTGCGGTAAAGCCTTGAAAATGGAGCATGTAATGAGCATCATCACGCGCACAGTTAACTTTATCAGAGCCAAAGGTTTGAATCACCGCCAATCAAGGCATTTCTGACGGAGTTAGAAACGGAGCATGGTGATTTGCCTTATCACACAGAGGTGCGATGGCTAAGCCAGGGAAAGGTGCTTCAAAGATGTTTCGAGCTTCGTGAGGAGATTTGTCTGTTCTTGGACAGCAAAGGGAAAGACACAACACAACTCCGAGACGAAATGTTTCTGTGTGAAATGGCTTTTCTGTGTGACATTACGAGTCATCTGAATGCAATGAACTTGCAGCTGCAGGGTCGGGATCGTGTCATCTCTGATATGTACAGTACAGTGAAGGCATTTAAAACCAAACTGACTCTGTGGGAGACGCAGATGCGGAAAGAAAATTTGAGCCACTTTCCCAGCTGCCAGACCATGAAAAGAGAAGCTCTCTACCAGTGCGTTCCCGAGCGCACAGTTGGCTGATAAAATAGGTATGCTTGCCGCTGACTTTCGACGCCGATTTGCTGACTTTGAAGCACAAAAAGCAGGTTGGAACTGCTCGGTAACCCATTTGCTGTTGACGTGGAAAGCTCACCACCAAACCTCCAAATGGAGTTGATTGACCTCCAATGCAATGATGCACTGAGGGCAAAATATGCGGCAGTGGGTGCTGCGGAGTTCGCCCGTTTCCTCCCCCACAATGCCCCAGCTGCGCATCCAGGCTGCTCAAACGTTGTCTATGTTTGGCAGCACATACCTGTGTGAACAACTGTTTTCTTTGGTGAACTTGAACAAAACATCACACAGAAGTCGACTTACTGCTGAACACCTCCACTCAATTCTGAGGATTTCCTCAGCTCAGAGCCTTACCCCGAACATTGATGAACTTGTGGAAAAGATGGGACACCACCAAGTATCACCCTCAACCTCAAACAAGTGAACATTACTGTGCAATCACATATTTAGAGTTTTTACTCAGTTCAAGTTTAAAAGTTAAAGTTTAATATTTGTTTTCACTGCATGTTACTTCTCCTTAAACAAAGTGTTGTTTTTGATTAATAGATTTTTGCACTTTATTTTATTGTATTTCAATCCAATTATATTTTAAAAATATTTCAGTTGAGTGGATGATAGAAAATTGCTATTATTGTTTTTTTCTTTGAAGTAAATTTAGCCCACTTTTGCTAAAATAGAAAATATAGGCTACTGATGGTGCCTTGAATACCGGTTTCTTTCATTTAATGTTCATGTTATGGGGATTTTTATATAAAGGAAATTTGTCTTTTGTGTCTGTTGAAAATTAAAGATTACTGACAGAGCCATAAGAAAATATTGCTTTATTTATCTGATCATATTGGAATATATTTGTTAGGTTTTCAGTAGGTTCAATTAGGTTCACTAGACTATATGCGTCATTTAAAAAAATTTCAATGAACATTCGAACAGTCCGGCCCTCGGCTTGTAGCTAAATTTTTTATTTGGCCCTCCGTCCATTTGACTTTGACACCCCTGCTGTACAGGGACCAAAATCAGTGGAAATTTCAGAGCGCCAACTGTAGTACTCGATAAAACTCAAACTTTCATTAAAACACACATGCAAGGTACTCAATTAAAGCTACACTCGTTGTGAATCTAGCCAACATGTCAGATTTGTAAAATGCTTTTCGACGAAAGCATGAGAAGCTATTATCTGATAGCATGCACCCCCCCAAAATACCTGAACGAGACCTAAACAAAAGAATTAGCGGTAGCCGGCGCTACACAAAACGCAGAAATAAAATATAAAACATTCATTACCTTTGACGAGCTTCTTTGTTGGCCCTCCTATACGTCCCATAAACATCACAATTGTGTCTTTTTCCCGATTAAATCCGTCATTGTATACCCAAAATGTCCATTTATGAAGGCCGTCTGATCCAGGAAAATTCACCTTTACAAGACGCAACGTCATTTTTTCAAATTAAAAAAGTTGCCTATAAACTTTTACAAATCACTTCAAATTACTTTTGTAAACCAACTTTAGGTATTAATAAACGTTAATAATCGACAAAATTGATCACGGGGCGATCTGTATTCGATAGCAGCAAGTCTTGAAATCATCGTCCATTTTTTCACTTTCATAACTTCCTCGGTATACCCCAAGACAGGAAGTGCCTATACGTCATCCCACCAAGGATAAACAAGCAATGAAATGCCAGTACTGGCGACATCGTGTGGAAGCTGTAGGCATTGTAAACGGGACTCTATCTATTTTCTCTTGCCATAGACAATACATAGACTGGCGGATGAAAATTCTTTTTTTTTTTCCTTGGGATTTTTACTCCTAAACACGTTCTGTTATAGCCACAGACATGATTTAACCAGTTTTAGAGACTTCAGAGTGTTTTCTATCCACATATACTAATCATATGCATATACTATATTCCTGGCATGAGTAGCAGGACGTTGAAATGTTGCACGATTTTTAACAAAAATCTGCGAAAATTCGCAGCATCCCTAACAGGGTTTAAAGTTAATTTGTGGGATTTCTTTCCTTCTTAATGCGTTTGAGCCAATCCGTTGTGTTGGGACATGGTAGGGTTGGTATACAGATGTCATGTTCTGACCTTAGTTCCTTTGTTATGTCTTTGTTTTAGTCAAGGGTGGGTAGTCTATGTCCTTTTTTCTATGTTGTGGTTTTGTGTTTGGGCTGGTATGGTTCTCAATCAGAGGCAGGTGTCGTTCGTTGCCTCTGATTGAGAGTCATATTTAGGCAGCCTTTTCCCACCTGTGTTTGGTGGGTGATTATTTTCTGTTTAGGTTGTTTCCCTGACAAAACTGTGCGCTTTCGTTTTCTCTGTTTGTCATTTTGATTGAGTGTTTTTTTTGTGAACATTAAATATGAACAATTTCCACGCTGCCCTTTGGTCTCATTCTAACGACGATCATTACAACAGAAGATAGCCCTATTTGGTAAAAGACCAAGTCCATATTATGGCAAGAACAGCTCAAATAAGCAAAGAGAAACGACAGTCACCATTACTTTAAGACATGAAGGTCAGTCAATGCGGAACATTTCCAGAACTTTAAAAGTTTCTTCAATTGCAGTCGCAAAAACCATCAAGTGCTATGATGAAACTGGCTCTCATGAGGGCCGCCACAGAAAAGAAAGACCCAGAGTTACCTGTACTGCGGAGGATAAGTTCATTAGAGTTACCAGACAAAATAAAGCCCAAATAAATGCTTCACAGAGTTCAAGTAACAGAGACTATTGAATCAGGCCTTCATGGTTGAATTGCTGCAAAGAAACCACTATTAAAGGACACCAATAAGAAGAAGAGATTTTTGGTTCCAACGGCCGTGTCTTTGTGAGACACAGAGTAGGTGAATGGATGACCTCTGCATGTGTGGTTCCCACTGTGATGTATGGAGGGGCAGGTGTGATGGTGCTTTGCTGGTGACACTGTCATCTGATGAATATAGAATTCAAGGCACACTTAACCAGCATGGCTACCACAGCATTCTGTAGTGATATGCCATCCCATCTGGTTTGGGCTTAGTGGGACTATAATTTGTTTTTCAACAGGACAATGACGCACACACCTCCAGGCTGTGTAAGGGCTATTTGACCAAGAAGGAGACTGATGGAGTGCTGCATCAGATGACCTGGCCTTCACAATCACCCAACCTAAACCAAATTGATATGGTTTGGGATGAGTTGGACCGCAGAGTGAAGGAAAAGCAACCAACAAGTGCTCAGCCTATGTGGGAACTCCTTCGAGACTTTTGGAAAAGCATTCCAGGTAAAGCCGGTTGAGAGAATGCAAAGAGTGTGCAAAGCTTTCATCACGGCAAAGGGTGGCTACTATGAAGAATCTCAAATCTAAAATATACATTTGATTTTAAAAAAACATGTGTTTAGCACTTTATTGGTTACTCCATGATTCCATATGTGTTATTTCATCGTTTTGATGTCTTCACTATTATTCTACATTATAGAAAATAGTACAAATAAAGTGAATGAGTAGATTTGTCCAAGCTTTTTACTGGTACTGTATATACATACAGTATATACATTTATATATATCCGTCTGGCTGCCTGGCTGACTTATTGTTTATTAGGTTCAGCCATTTAGTACCGAGTTGGAGCCCACTTTGCCTCCAGAATAGACTGAATTCTTCAGGGCATGGATTCTACAAGATGTGAAGTCAAAGGATGCTCAATTGGTATCCCCCACTCAAAAGGGACCTAATCTGGGCCAGAAAAACATCCCGCACATAATTACACCACCGCCAGGGAGGATGAGGCCATGGACACATGCGGCTTACGCCAAATTCTGTCTCTGCCATCAGCATGACGCAACAGAAACTGTGATTTGTCGGACCAGGCTGTTTTTCCAGTGTTGGTGATTGCGGGCCCATGGGAGCCGCTTCTTCTTGTTTTTAGCTGATAGGAGTGGAGCCCAGTGTGTTCGTCTGCTGCAGTAACCCATCCGTGATGAGGATTGACGAGTTGTGCGTTCCGAGATGCCGCTCTGCACAACACTGTTGTACTGCGTCGTTATTTGTCTGTTTGTGGCCTACCTGTTAGCTTGCATGATTTTTGTCATTCTCCTTTGACCTCTCTCATTACTGAGCAGTTTTCACCCACAGGACTGCCTGCTGACTAGATGTTTTCTGTTTGTCGCACCATTCTTGGTAAACCCTAGACACAGTCGTGTGTGAAAATCCCAGGAGGCCGGCCGTGTCTGAGATACTGGAATCGGCACCACACTCAGTCTCTTAAGTCACTAATTTCTCCCATTCTAACGTTCAATCAAACAGTAACTGAATGCCTCGATGCCTGTCTGCCTGCTCTATATAGCAAGCCACAGCCACAAGACTGTCTGTAGGAGCGAACCTTCTTGAATGGGGTGTACCTAATAAACTGTCCAGTGAGCATATGTTGACCCATCTAGCTGCCTTATTTCCTTCATTGTGAGTGTGTATATATATTCACCCATCTGGCTGCCTTCATATGTTAACCCCCACTTGCTCCCAATTATCCTGCTGTATCTGTCTGAATACTATACACAGCATGCCAGTTAAGTCTGGCTCTGGCAGTGTTGTCTGTACATAGAAGCTACAAGAGACTGTAGGCCGAACTTACAGTCTGTGTGTTTCTCCTCCTTTACACTCTCCACAACCTGCACCGCTTTGCAGAAGACAACAGCAAAACCAACAGCAACTTACTGGACTGGAGCGGCAGACACTACAGCTGTGTGAATAGAGCTATCTGTTAGCAACAGGAGAGGCTGTGTTGTTTTTGGAGAGAACAGGGTGAAAACCCTCCCCAGTGTAGCAAGCTATCCAACCGCTTTTTCTCCACTTCCATCTATAGCATTTGAGCCAAGATGCTTTATCAATGAGCTCTTAGCTGTATATCAGAGGTCTGCCATTACATCCTACTCAAGCTACTCAAGATTGCTGATGGCACCACCCTGGTCTCCGACGGCGACGAGTCCAAGTACCAGGTAGATGTTGACCGCCTGGTGACCTGGTGCAGTCCCCAGGACCCCACAAAGAGTATTCCTGTTTGAACCCCAGGAAGAGTATTCCTGTTTGGACCCCAGGAAGAGTATTCCTGTTTGGACCCCAGGAAGATTATTCCTGTTTGGACCCCAGGAAGTTTATTCCTGTTTGGACCCCTGGAAGAGTATTCCTGTTTGGAACATTGGAAGAGTATTCCTGTTTGGACCATAGGAAGAGTATTCCTGTTTGGACCCCAGGAAGAGTATTCCTGTTTGGACCCCAGGAAGACTATTCCTGTTTGGAACATTGGAAGAGTATTCCTGTTTGCACCATAGGAAAGGTATTCCTGTTTGGACCCCAGGAAGAGTATTCCTGTTTGGACCATAGGAAGAGTATTCCTGTTTGGACCCCAGGAAGAGTATTCCTGTTTGGACCTCAGGAAGATTATTCCTGTTTGGACCCCAGGAAGGGTATTCCTGTTTGGACCCCAGGAAGAGTATTCCTGTTTGGACCCCAGGAAGAGTATTCCTGTTTGGACCCCAGGAAGAGTATTCCTGTTTGGACCCCAGGAAGAGTATTCCTGTTTGGACCCCAGGAAGATTATTCCTGTTTGGACCCCAGGAAGATTATTCCTGTTTGGACCCCAGGAAGAGTATTCCTGTTTGGACCCCAGGAAGAGTATTCCTGTTTGGACCCCAGGAAGAGTATTCCTGTTTGGACCCCAGGAAGAGTATTCCTGTTTGGACCCCAGGAAGAGTATTCCTGTTTGGACCCCAGGAAGAGTATTCCTGTTTGGACCCCAGGAAGAGTATTCCTGTTTGGACCCCAGGAAGAGTATTCCTGTTTGGAACATTGGAAGAGTATTCCTGTTTGCACCATAGGAAAGGTATTCCTGTTTGGACCCCAGGAAGAGTATTCCTGTTTGGACCATAGGAAGAGTATTCCTGTTTGGACCCCAGGAAGAGTATTCCTGTTTGGACCCCAGGAAGATTATTCCTGTTTGGACCCCAGGAAGGGTATTCCTGTTTGGACCCCAGGAAGAGTATTCCTGTTTGGACCCCAGGAAGAGTATTCCTGTTTGGACCCCAGGAAGAGTATTCCTGTTTGGACCCCAGGAAGAGTATTCCTGTTTGGACCCCAGGAAGAGTATTCCTGTTTGGACCCCAGGAAGATTATTCCTGTTTGGACCCCAGGAAGAGTATTCCTGTTTGGACCCCAGGAAGAGTATTCCTGTTTGGACCCCAGGAAGAGTATTCCTGTTTGGACCCCAGGAAGAGTATTCCTGTTTGGACCCCAGGAAGAGTATTCCTGTTTGGACCCCAGGAAGAGTAAGTAGCTGCTGCCTTGGCAGATAGATTGTGGCTTCTATCAGTGTAATTGTCTGCATGTCCAATCCCACATACATTTTTTTTGTAAATATATATTATTTTAAATATGAAATATTACAATAATTTCCTTCTTTATTATTTTCCCCTAACCCTACCATGCCTCCCCTAATTGGAGTAAACAAATTAAATATATTTTCCTTTATTACTTCCCCTAACCCCCCCCCCCTAATTTGAGTGAACTAATGGACAACAATACCTAGGCTTCTACTTCCAGCTTATTCATACGGACAGTTTCACGGACAGTATATTCTACATTAGCTCTCTTTCCTGTGTTTTTAGTCCCAGCCTTCAGCTAGCCTCATTCAGTTTTGATTTCTAGCTGCCGTGTATTCTTCTACTGTGATGTTTCACAAAAGTCCTGAACATTTCTATTCTCATAGTTTATACAGATTGTAAAGATAAACACCTTTGCTATTATAGTATTATTATATTATCGATTGATTGACTATGACTTTTCAAATCACCCAGCAGTGGTATTTGTAGAGTTAGCTCCAAGTAAATGTTGCAATTCTTCAGCTCCTGAACCAACTCCTGAACCTGCGACCAAAAAGAAGCTATGTACGGACCGTACCATAACAAGTGATCTAATGACTGTCTCTTTGCAGCAAAATCTGCAGAGCTGGGATGGTTGTATGCCCCATATATATATATATTTAAAAAGATAGGTTTCAAGAATTTTGTATCATCATTTAAATTGAAAAACTCTACGTTTTGAATCCGGCGTTGTTTCGTATATCAACCATGTGCCATGGGGATCTTCATAAACACTAAAGGTTTTAACAACCTGGAAGGCAACAGAGGACGTACTATGTGCGGCATCTGAGGAGATTCAAACTCTACGACAATTCTGGTTCTGCTCTACACGTCCATCATCGAGTCCATTCTCACCACTTCAGTCTGGTTTGGATCTGTGTCTGCCCGCTGCAAGGACAAACTGCAGCGCTTTGCCCAGTCTGCCTCCAGGACGAGGAAGATCATCGCTACCCTGTCAACCCACCCCATATTTCAAAGACTCGGCCCTAGCAGACGGTTTAGATCAATCACCACCAAAACTGCCAGCCACCTGAACACTTTCGTCCCCCATGCTGTGGTCCTCATTACCTGGCCATCGGGCTCATAGGGATAAAGTGACTTGCCATCAGGCTGATTACTGCACCTTGTCATCAATGACCTCAAATACTAATGTGCACTATACTGCATTTGCATGTAAAACCTCTGCACAACACTGTATATATTGATCACGGAAGCATCCCTCCGTTATATAGATATATCCCCTCAGTAAGTCCTGTATTCCCACAGTAATCAGCTTCAGATACAGCTCCTATACTCCAGAGTTGTACGTTTCATGTTCTGATATTGTATATTCTGTTTGGATATTGTCTATTGCTGGCACCTTCTCACCAAGGCAAGTTCTGGGTATGTGTAATTGTGCTTGGTGAATAAAGGGGATTCTGATTCCGAAGAGGGCTGCGTGTGGTTTGTGTGTGTGTGAACCCTGTGACACACACATACACACACACTCAACGGCAAGGTTGTGCGAGTAGCTAGCTGTTATTTTAGAGGACTCGTGATAGAATGACAGGCTGGAATGAGTGCATAAGAAGAAAAGAGGGGGAAGAGGAAGGGAAGGGGTGATGGCTGGGGTAACCAAAGAGCAACGGGGCTTTTAGTTGGGATGGAGGAAAAGAATGAGGGGGAAAAGGGTGGTGGTGGAAAAGAAGGACAAGAGTGTGTGTGTGTGTGTGTGTGTGTGTGTGTGTGTGTGTGTGTGTGTGTGTGTGTGTGTGTGTGTGTGTGTGTGTGTGTGTGTGTGTGTGTGTGTGTGTGTGTGTGTGTGTGTGTGTGTGTGTGTGTGTGTGTGTGTGTGGTGTTCTGGAGCAATATACCGTGAGACACTGTGGGTCTTTGCTTCCCCTTCACTTCATTTCTGTAATTGATCCATCTTTAAATAGAGGAGGAGAAAAAACAACGTCTGCCTTCTCCAAATGCTATTTATAAAGCCGGGAGAGAGGAGGAAGACGGGGGAAAGAACAAGGGAGGGTGGAACGACAGGAGTGCTACGAAGAGCTGAAGAGACGGGGTAGAGAAAGAGAGAGCAGAGCGACAGCAATAAAAACATATGAAAAGAGTGGAAGAAACGGGAACGCTCCGAGCCCTAAAAGGAGGAGAGAGGGGGGTCGTAGGATTGGAGAATGGGAGAGAGAGAGAGAGGAGCAGGAACAGAAATTGTAACAAAGACAAATGGATAAAACACAATGGCATCGGGTGACACTTTAGAGAGGGAGCAAATAAAGTCCTGCTACAAGAGACCAGCCAACGAACAGGGAGATGAAGAGAGCAAGAGAGGGGAACAAGCACAAAGAAAATAGGGATTAGAGAAAAAGAGTGGAGGGGAAGGAGGGAGCGATGGAGGGCTGTGTGGTGGAAACAAAGTGAAGGCAGACAGGAAGAGAGAGTGAAAGAGAGAGGGGGGGAGAGAATAGTGCAATTGTTTATTGGGGCTGTTATGAAGCAGTGGAGATAGGGTTGTCTTTGTTGGAGGGGGACAGGGTTTTGTGTTCTCTTTCTCTCTCTCATTCCATTTGCTCTCTCTCTTCTCTCTCTGTTGTTCCACTCTCTCTTCTCTCTGTCTTTCCACTCTCTCTCTCTTTCCACTCTCTCTTTCCACTTCTCTCTCTCTCTCTCTCTATTTCCACTCTCTCTTCTCTCTCTCTTTCCACTCTCTCTCTCTTTCCACTTCTCTCTCTCTCTCTCTTCTCTCTCTCATTCCACTCTCTCTCTCTCTTTCCACCCGCTCTCTTCTCTCTCTCTCTTTCTGTCTTTCCCACCCTTTCCCAGTACTCCTTGATCACCATCTAGGCTGAAACTCAGAAAACAAGTCAGAATTATCACTAGACTAAATTGTATTGTCCTGTTGTTTGTTGTGTTGTTTTTCTTCTCCTGAGTCTAAACCCAGAACTGAACAGTGCATATCCTTGTCATCTGTTCAGACTAAAAACAGAGGCGGGAAGACTCCAACTCCCATGATCCCTTTAGCCCCACTGTTACAACCAGATGACGACAAAAACACACACAGAAGAGTGTCCTCATCCTACAAAGAATTTCCTTTAAATACAGAATACTTTTCACTCTGCTTTCACACACCCTCTCCACACACACTCACGACCTGCCCACTAGCAACCTCACTAGCAACCTATAGGTGGCCTGGTAGCATAGGGCACAGGGAGTTTGAGGAGACAGTTTGTGGTCCTCTAGTCTCTCTGGCACCATCAGTGGAGTGAGCTGCATGAAGTTAGAAAGCTCACTGGCAGGGGAATCCATAACACTACCACTGACAGGAGACTGTTACCACAGTGTGTGCACGTTATCGTGTCTGTGAGTGTGTATGTGCACACTGTGCCCAAACACACACACACACACACACACACACACACACACACACACACACACACACACACACACACACACACACACACACACACACATTTGCCTCAAATTTCAAGCCCTACCTTCCTATAAGGGGTTAAACTGTAGCTGAACAGAGTGGAACAGTTATCTGTCATGTTGGGTTGGGACTGAGAGAGCAAACAGAGGGAATTGAACAGATGTCTGTTAGAAATTATTACTGAAACGCAACTATTTCTGGGCATGGCTCCGCTATACCAAATCCCACTCTAAATCTCTGCCTCCATCTTCCTGTCACCGCCTAGCTCCCATCACAGTCTTTTCTTCAGGCTTCTATCAACCTAGAAACCAGGGAGAGCCACTGGTCCTGCTGAGTTGCAGTGTGTGAAGGGTTCTGGTTCTGCCCAGCTCTCCCACACCGCTTAACCTATTACAGTATCTTCAAGTCAAACATATTACATCTACTCTCTCAGGTAATAAAACCAACACGTACATTATGTACTGGGGCCCAGCTACATTTACACCCAACACCAACCACCCTTGATAGCTTCAATTCACCCTCTCTCTAGAATACATTGCATTTCCACCCCTCTGAGTTTGTTTCCTCTTAACGTTTATTCCTTCCAGTGAGTTGTTCCTTTCCACTATGCTACAAAACTACTGCATGCACAGGAGTCTAATAGGCAAGGGAACTGAGCCAGCCTGTCTTCCTCGTTTCCCTGGGTCCCTTATAGCCATAACAGACGGCCCCTCAGCACTGGCCAAGAGCAGAACACAAAGTGTGTCAAGACTCAAGCGGTCGGTATCCTGGCTGTGGTAGCTGACGGGCAGTGAAGTGCCAACTCTCTCTCTCTCATCGCTCCGCTCTTCCTCTTTCCTGTCGTTGACTCTCTCTCTCTCTCTCTCTCTCTCTCTGAAACGTGTTGCTGTCATCGGTTAACTGGAGGTGGGGTCAACGTTATAGGAATGTTAGGTGGGAGTTGACAGGCCTGCTGGTCTATAATGTAACAACAACGTTAGGCTGACAAGACAGGCCTGCTGGTCTTCTGCCGTCACTGTACTGTGCAGGCAAGTCTCCAGTCTCACAACCGATCCTTTTCTCTTTCTCTACGCATTCTTTCCACCCTCTCCTCTCCTCTTCTCTTTCCACCCTCTCCTCTCCTCTTCTCTTTCCACCCTCTCCTCTCCTTTCCTCTCCTCTTCTCTTTCCACCCTCTCCTCTCCTCTTCTCTTTCCACCCTCTCCTCTCCTCTCCTCTTCTCTTTCCACCCTCTCCTCTCCTATTTTCTTTCCACCCTCTCCTCTCCTCTTCTCTTTCCACCCTCTCCTCTCCTCTCCTCTTCTCTTTCCACCCTCTCCTCTCCTTTCCTCTCCTCTTCTCTTTCCACCCTCTCCTCTCCTCTTCTCTTTCCACCCTCTCCTCTCCTCTCCTCTTCTCTTTCCACCCTCTCCTCTCCTATTTTCTTTCCACCCTCTCTTCTCCTCTTCTCTTTCCACCCTCTCCTCTCCTTTCCTCTCCTCTTCTCTTTCCACCCTCTCCTCTCCTTTCCTTCTCCCACTTGTCTCATCTTGTCCTCTTTTCTCCTCTCCTCTCCTCTTTTCTCCTCTCCTTTCCCTTTCCCACTTGTCTCATATTGTCCTCTTTTCTCCTCTCCTCTTTTCTCCTCTCCTCTTCTCTTTTCTCCTCTCCTTTCCCTTTCCCACGTGTCTCATCTTGTCCTCTTTTCTCCTCTCCTCTCCTCTTCTATTTTCTCCTCTCCTCTTCTCTTTTCTCCTCTCCTTTCCCTTTCCCACTTGTCTCATCTTGTCCTCTTCTCTTTTCTCCTCTCCTTTCCCTTTCCCACGTGTCTCATCTTGTCCTCTTTCCACCCTCTCCTCTCCTCTTCTCTTTCCACCCTCTCCTCTCCTCTTCTCTTTCCACCCTCTCCTCTCCTTTCCTCTCCTCTTCTCTTTCCACCCTCTCCTCTCCTCTTCTCTTTCCACCCTCTCCTCTCCTCTCCTCTTCTCTTTCCACCCTCTCCTCCCTTTTTCCCACGTGTCTCCTCTTCTCTTTCCATCTTCTCCTCTTCTCTTTCCACCCTTTTCCTCCTTCTCCCACTCTCATCTTGTCCTCTTTTCTCCTCTCCTATTTTCCCTTCCTTTCCCTTTCCCACTTGTCTCATCTTGTCCTCTTTCTTTCTCTCCTCTTTTCCTTCCTCTTCCTTTCTCCTCTCCTTTCCCTTTCCCACGTGTCTCATCTTGTCCTCTTTTCTCCTCTCCTCTCCTCTTCTATTTTCTCCTCTCCTCTTCTCTTTTCTCCTCTCCTTTCCCTTTCCCACTTGTCTCATCTTGTCCTCTTCTCTTTTCTCCTCTCCTTTCCCTTTCCCACGTGTCTCATCTTGTCCTCTTTTCTCCTCTCCTCTCCTCTTCTATGTTCTCCTCTCCTCTTCTCTTTTCTCCTCTCCTTTCCCTTTCCCACTTGTTTCATCTTGTCCTCTTCTCTTTTCTCCTCTCCTCTCCTTTCCCTTTCCCACTTGTCTCATCTTGTCCTCTTTTCTCCTCTCCTCTTCTCTTTTCTCATCTCCCCTCCTATCGTGTCCTTCCATGTATCCACCTGTTCTACTTCCTGTTCTATTCCAGTCTTGTGTCTTCTCATATCAACTCTATTGTTCCAGCCTGGGTTTGCCTGTCCACTTATGCCTTACATAGAAATAAACATCTTCACTGTACAGAGTGACTAACCCACTATGAGACTCACAATGGAGGAAGTGTAGTACAGGGTGTATTCTTCCAAGGTTTAGTTAGTAATTAGAGGGAAAATACCCAGACAGCAAAGACGAGTATGTTCTATAGTATTTCAAAAGACTGAGAATAGACTTGTGAGATGTGTGTGAATGGGAGATATGATGTGTGCGTGTGTGGGCGTGCATGTGTGTGTGCACCCATATGCCTGCCTGTGTGTGTGTGTGTGTGTGTGTGTGTGTGTGTGTGTGTGTGTGTGTGTGTGTGTGTGTGTGTGTGTGTGTGTGTGTGTGTGTGTGTGTGTGTGTGTGTGTGTGTGTGTGTGTGTGTGTGTGTGTGTGTGTGTGTGTGTGTGTGTGTGTGTGTGTGTACTGTGGTGAGAGGAGAAGGAACAGAGATGAAATTCTAAGACATCAGCAGATGAGATCCTGTGGCCCAGAGGCAAAGCTGCTGTTACAGGAGCCAATACCTGTGTATTGCAGGAGCACACAACATCAGAGAGAAAGAGAGAGAAGGGGAGGAAAGAGAGGGAGGAAAGAATGGAGGGGAGTGAGGGGGAGAGAGAGAGAGAGGGAGCAGAAAGGGAGCAGAGAGAGGGGGAGGGAGACAGAGAGATGAGGAGGAGAGAGAGGGAAAGAGAGAAGTGAAAGAAGAGATGAGAGAGGGAGAGAGAGGAAGAGAGAGAGAGGGGGATGGGAGGAGAGAGAGAGAAAGAGAGCAGAGAGAGAGAGGGAGAGAGAAGGATGGGAGAGAGAAGAGAGGGAGAGAGAGAGAGTGAGAGAGAGGGAAGGGGTATAGAAAGAGGGAGAGAAAACAGGGCAGAGAGAGAGAGGCAGAACAGTAATGAGTGTTGAGTCCGACAGAGAGAGCAGAAGATGAGAGGTTGTGAGAAAACTCAAGAGAGAGGCAAAGAGAGGGACACACTACAGAGCTACCTCTGCATCTTCCTCCACCATTAACGAATTTTACTAAGAGTGCACTCTGGTTAGCTCTTGTCAGTACTCTACCATCTCTGTCTCTAGACCACATATGTCAGAGTCAAGGCCCAGGGCCACATCCGGCCCGCGAGAAGGTTTTTTACGGCCCTGGGATGATCTTGATTTATTATTAGAACCGGCCCGCAGACCGCAGCAAGCCGGCAGCCCGCAGATCTTTTACACGCACCAATACTACATTTCCCACAATGCAACGGTGACGCACCGAGCAGTAGGCTGCTTCATTTCAATATTTATTGGCACAGCAGTTGTCAGCATCACAGTAAAATTAACTTTCAGATACCCATCAAAAATGGCAAAACGGAAGGTGGACACTGAGAACCGGGGTTTCAAACAAGGTGGGAGTCGGAGTATTTGTTCACGGAGGTAGCTGGAAAACCTGTGTGTCTTCTGTGTGGAGAAAGTGTGGCGGTACTGAAAGAGTATAATCTGAGACGACATTATGAAACGAAACACGCGGACAAAAACAAGAATATGGACATGGAACAAAGGCTACAAAAGGCAGAGGAATTAAAACGAGGCCTCAAATCTCGACAGGCTCTGTTCAAAAAAGCCAAATCACAAGGCCAGGCTGCTGTCAAGGCCAGTTTTATTTTGGCAGAAGAGATCGCTAAATCAGCCCGGCCATTTACGGAGGGGGATTTCATCAAAAACTGCATGATTAAAGTTTGTGACGAAGTTTGCCCAGAAAAAAGGCAACTCTTTTTAAATGTGAGTCTGAGCAGAAACACCATTGCCGAGAGAGTAGACCAGTTGTCCATCAATCTAAAAGAGCAGCTTGTGAAAAAGGGAAAAGATTTCATTGCATATTCCTTGGCTGTGGATGAGAGCACCGACATTTCTGACATTGCCCAGTTGTCAATTTTCATCCGGGAGTGGACTCCAGCCTAAGCGTGACAGAGGAGTTTTTGGCTTTACGTCCTATGCATGGCACAACTACGGGGCATGATTTGTATGAAGAGGTGTCAAGATGTGTAAATGAGATGGAGCTGCCTTGGGAAAAACTTGTGGGTTTGACAACCGACGGAGCACCTGCGATGTGTGGACACAGGAGCGGACTGGTGGCGAAGATACGGGAAAAGATGCAAGAGGAAAACGACAGGTGAGCTGACAGCTTATCATTGTATCATACACCAGGAAGCGTTGTGCGGTAAAGCCTTGAAAATGGAGCATGTAATGAGCATCATCACGCGCACAGTTAACTTTATCAGAGCCAAAGGTTTGAATCACCGCCAGTTCAAGGCATTTCTGACGGAGTTAGAAACGGAGCATGGTGATTTGCCTTATCACACAGAGGTGCGATGGCTAAGCCAGGAAAGGTGCTTCAAAGATGTTTCGAGCTTCGTGAGGAGATTTGTCTGTTCTTGGACAGCAAAGGGAAAGACACAACACAACTCCGAGACGAAATGTTTCTGTGTGAAATGGCTTTTCTGTGTGACATTACGAGTCATCTGAATGCAATGAACTTGCAGCTGCAGGGTCGGGATCGTGTCATCTCTGATATGTACAGTACAGTGAAGGCATTTAAAACCAAACTGACTCTGTGGGAGACGAGATGCGGAAAGAAAATTTGAGCCACTTTCCCAGCTGCCAGACCATGAAAGAGAAGCTCTCTACCAGTGCGTTCCCGAGGTATGCTTGCCGCTGACTTTCGACGCCGATTTGCTGACTTTGAAGCACAAAAAAACAGGTTGGAACTGCTCGGTAACCCATTTGCTGTTGACGTGGAAAGCTCACCACCAAACCTCCAAATGGAGTTGATTGACCTCCAATGCAATGATGCACTGAGGGCAAAATATGCGGCAGTGGGTGCTGCGGAGTTCGCCCGTTTCCTCCCGACACAATGCCCCAGCTGCGCATCCAGGCTGCTCAAACGTTGTCTATGTTTGGCAGCACATACCTGTGTGAACAACTGTTTTCTTTGATGAACTTGAACAAAACATCACACAGAAGTCGACTTACTGCTGAACACCTCCACTCAATTCTGAGGATTTCCTCAGCTCAGAGCCTTACCCCGAACATTGATGAACTTGTGGAAAAGATGGGACACCACCAAGTATCACCCTCAACCTCAAACAAGTGAACATTACTGTGCAATCACATATTTAGAGTTTTTACTCAGTTCAAGTTTAAAAGTTAAAGTTTAATATTTGTTTTCACTGCATGTTACTTCTCCTTAAACAAAGTGTTGTTTTTGATTAATAGATTTTTGCACTTTATTTTATTGTATTTCAATCCAATTATATTTTAAAAATATTTCAGTTGAGTGGATGATAGAAAATTGCTATTATTGTTTTTTTCTTTGAAGTAAATTTAGCCCACTTTTGCTAAAATAGAAAATATAGGCTACTGATGGTGCCTTGAATACCGGTTTCTTTCATTTAATGTTCATGTTATGGGGATTTTTATATAAAGGAAATTTGTCTTTTGTGTCTGTTGAAAATTAAAGATTACTGACAGAGCCATAAGAAAATATTGCTTTATTTATCTGATCATATTGGAATATATTTGTTAGGTTTTCAGTAGGTTCAATTAGGTTCACTAGACTATATGCGTCATTGAAAAATTTTTCAATGAACATTCGAACAGTCCGGCCCTCGGCTTGTAGCTAAATTTTTTATTTGGCCCTCCGTCCATTTGACTTTGACACCCCTGCTCTAGACCATTTCTTTCATCTTCTCTTTACTTTGTTCCTCTATGTTATCTTGAAGAGCAGGGTAATAAACAGACAATAAAGTGATATAAAGCACATTCATTAAGATATAACTATTGTTCACCAAGGCCTGATTAACATACAGAACATTGCAGCCTCGATTCAAAGACTCATTATAGGTGAAGTAATAAGTATAACATCATGGAATAATATGAATAATAATATGAATAATATGAATAATGTGATGGGTGCATATACACTTCATACCAAAAATATGTGGACACCTGCTCATTGAACATCTCATTCCGAAATCATGGAGTTTTGGTATTTTATTAGGATCCCCATTAGCTGTTGCAAAAGCTACTACTACTCTTCCTGGGGTCCACACAGAACATGAAACATGACATAATATCGCCCAACATGGCAGAACATTAAATGACAAGATCAGCTCAAGTGCAGAACTACGTAGAGTTGGTCGCCCTTTTGCTGCTATAACAGCCTCCACTTCTGGGAAGGCTTTCCACTATATGTTGGAACTTTGCTGTGGGGACTTGTTTCCATTCAGCCACAAGAGCATTAGTGAGGTCGGCACTGATGTTGGGCGAATAGGCCTGGCTCGCAGTCGGGGGTTAGAATTAATCTCAAAGGTGTTTGATGGGGTTGAGGTCAGGGCTCTGTGCAGGCCAATCAAGTTCTTCCATACCGATCTCGACAAACTATTTCTGTATGGACCTCGCTTTGTGCACAGGTGCATTGTCATGTTGCAACAGGAAAGGGCCTTCCCCAAACTGTTGCCCCAAAGTTGGAAGCACATAATTGTCGGGAATGTCATTATATGCTGTAGTGTTAAGATTTCCCTTCAATGGAACTAAGGGGCCAAGACCGAACCACGAAAAACAGCCCCAGACCATTATTCCTCCACCAAACTTTACAATTGGCACTATGCAGGTAGTGTTCTCCTGACATCCGCCAAACCCAGATTCGAGTCCAATGGCGGCGAGCTTTACACCACTCCATCCGACAGTTGGCATTGTACATGGTGATCTTCCATGGCCGAGCAGGCCTTTTCATGAAGCTCCCGACGAACAGTTCTTGTGCTGACAATGCTTCCAGAGGCAGTTTGGAACTCGGTAGTGAGTGTTGCAACCGAGGACAGACAATCTTGACTTGCTACACCCTTCAACACTCTGTGGATCCATTCTGTGAGCTTGTGTGGCCTACCACTTCACGGCTGATCCGTTGTTGCTCCTAGACATTTCCACTTCACAATAACAGCCCTTATAGTTGACTCTAGCAGGGCGGACTTGTTGGAAAGGTGACATCCTCAGACGATTGCACGTTGAAAGTCACTAAGCTCTCGGTAAGGCCGTTTTACTGCCAATGTCCTCCTATGGAGATTGCATGTATGTGTGCTCAATTTTATACACATGTCAGCAACGGGTGTGACTGAAATAGCTGATTGCACTAATTTGAAGGGGTGTCCACATACTTTTGTATATATAGTGTATTTGTCCTATTCCACACATACAAAAGACAGATGTGACATATTAATGCTATTTTTTCTCAAATCAGACATCCTGTATAGTCTGGCTGTAGTTTAGGTAACATGTTTTTATTGTCCTGTTTAAGTACTTCATATGTAAGGTCGAGGACACCGCTTTCCGGGAAAATGAGTCTTTCTGTTGCACTGTGCTGCATATAAATAGAGTTGTTTTCGCATGGTTTTATTGCATTGATTCTATCAATTTTTCAAAACGTTTGAACAAATTTGTATAGTTTCTTGGTCAAATATTGAAAACATTTGGTGTTTCGTGATAAATGTTAGATTTGTTTTTTTTTCTAGGTTTACCAAAATGTCCTTGGAGCAACTACACTGGACACAAATATAAACGCAGCATTGGTCCTCTGTTTCATGAGCTGAAATAAAAGATCCCACAAATGTGCCATATGCACAAAAAGCGTATTTCTTTCAAATGATGTGCACAAATGTATTTACATCCCTGTTACTGAGCATTTCTCCTTTGACAAGATAATCCATCCACCTGACAGGTGTGGCATATCAATAAACTGATTAAACAGCATGATTGTTACACAGGTGCACCTTGTGCTGGGGACAATAAAAGGCCATTCTAAAATGTGCCGTTTTGTCACACAACACAATGCCACCTATGTCTCAGATTATGCAATTGACATGCTGACTGCAGGAATGTCCACCAGAGCTGTTGCCAGATAATTGAATGTTAATTTCTCTACCATAAGCCACCTAAAACGTTATTTTCGAGAATTTGGCAGTACGTCCAACCGGCCTCACAACCTCAGACCACGTGTAACTATGCCAGCCCAGGACCTCCACATCTGGCATCTTCCCCTGCAGGATCGTCTGAAACCAACCACCTGGACAGCTGATGAAACTGTGGGTTTGCAAAACTGAAGAATTTCTGCACAAACTGTCAGAAACCGTCTCAGGGAAGCTCATCTGTGTGCTCGTCGTTCTCATCAAGGCCTTAACCTGATGGCGTCGGCATTGTAACTGACTTCAGTGCTCACCTTCGATGGCCCGGCATTGTGTGGGCCAGGGGTTCACCATGGTGGCGGTGGGGTTATGGTATGGGTGGGCAAAAGCTACAGACAACAAACACAATTACATTTTATCGATGACAACATGAATGCACAGAGATACCTTGATGAGATCCTGAGTCCCATTGTCGTGACATTCATCCGCCGCCATCATCTCATGTATCAGCATGATAATGCACGGCCCCATGTTGCAAGAATCTGTACACAATTCCTGGAAGCTGAAAATGACCCAATCCTTCCATGCATACTCACCAGACATGTCACCCATTGATCACGTTTGGGATGCTCTGGGTCGACTTGTACGACAGTGTGTTCCACCTCCCACGAATATCCAGCAACTTCTCACAGCAATTGGAGAGGAGTGGGACAACATTCCACAGGCCACAATCAACAGCCTAATCAACTCTATACGAAGGAGAGGTGTCGCGCTGCATGAGACAAATTGTGGTCACACCAGATACTGACTGGTTTTCTGATCCACACCTCTATCTTTCTCTTAAAGTATCTGTGACCAATAGATGCATATCTGTATTCCCAGTCATGTGAAATCCATAGATTAGTACCTAATCAATTTATTTAAATTGAACGATTTCTTTATATGAAGTGTAACTCGGGAAAATCTTAGAAATTGTTGCATGTTGCATTTATATTTTTGTTCAGTGTAATCGACAGGTCTATGATAAAACAGAGATAAACGTAGAGGTGAAGTAAATGCGAGTGCAAAGTGTGTGTGTGTGTGTGTGTGTGTGTGTGTGTGTGTGTGTGTGTGTGTGTGTGTGTGTGTGTGTGTAAGGGTCTGTGATCATGTTCTAGGGGCTCAGGTGGGCCTCAGTCCTTTTTGATAAAATTTGACGGAGGGGTGTGAGAGAGCGGGACAGTGACACACACACACACACACACACACACACACACACACACACACACACACACACACACACACACACACACACACACACACACACACACACACACCTATCCTCAGAGATCAATCAATCTTTTTTATATGGGGTCAGTATAGAACATTGCTACAGCCAAATAACCTCCTTACCTTCACAACACCTGAACCTAGGAGAAAGCATTACGAAGTGCTCGTCAAGGACTTGCAGTTGTCCTTGACAACATGTTTCTTCTTTTCTTTGTCTTGAATATGATTTCTTGAATGACTACTGAATGCTTTCTGTTCACTCATTAAAATCAGAAATGTTTTTTTTTCATACAAAGCATTGAAAGTGTTCAATAAAATGTCTGTGTTATACAGAAAAACTCAATTGGACTATTGTAAGACTAAGGATCCACTCAAGTGATATGTATCGTGATGGAATTCACTATCAGGCCAAAGCAACAACAGCCAAATAGCACCGTGACAATGCCTCTAGTCGTGACAGGAAGTCAGAGGCAGGAAGTAGATGTTACAGTAATACTTGGGCTATGTTCCAATTATCTCTTCTATGTCCCAAAGTGTACACTTGTTCACGTCTCTTTGCTCATTTGAAAGGAATGACTGGCATAAGAAATCTGGTGGAAACGCCCCCTAGCACACACCTTAACAATCCAATGCTTTAAGATTTGTGGGAATTAGTGAACAAGTGAACACTTCAGGAGAAAGAAGATTTTATTGGGACGGACCCAGGGCCTTATTCACGAGGTCACAACGTCGAACAATATTTACATAGAAATGTATCCTCTCTCTCGCTCTCTCTCTCTCTCTCTCTCTCTCGAGATGTATTGTGTTTTAAGTCCTCTGTCCGACATGAGTATCTCGCAAAATAAGGTGGATTTCCAGCTCGACACATGACATTTCTATCTGAAACTTTGTAAACAGAAATGACACCCGCCTGAATAAGCTCCAGGAGTTAGTATTAAGTCCTTCCTGTATTGAGGACTTAGGAGTCCGGTTTTTGAAAGGTGACATGGGTGGAGGTCTAGTAAACAGAGGTATGAATTAGTATTTGACATTTGGAAAATTCAGTGACGTTATGAGGTTAGGGACAGGTATTCTGTTTTCAGAAACATGATCTATTGTAAAACATTCATTTCATGAAGCCAATCTGTAGTTGGCCCCACTGATAGATTCCCGGGACCACCCATACGTAGAATGTATGCACACATGACTGTAAGTCGCTTTGGATAAAAGCGTCTGCTAAATGGCATATATTATTATTATTATTATTATAGCCATATCACAACCTGTGTCAATGTGTTCGAGCAAAGAGAGACTCCATATTATCTTTACCCCAACTCTGCACACCTTTCACCTAAGAAAATACCCATTAAATATCAAAAGAACACCCAAGAGAAAAATATGAACTTTTGTACACTCAAAAAAAGAGCTGAAACATAAGAATATTATGTGCATCATCGACAACAGCCATTTTCTATTGGTCAAGAAATGACTCCAAGAGGCACGATGGGGGCAGCTAATAGTGTTGTTGTGTCTGTTTCTGTTGAGAAAACACAAAGGAAGAGCCCTTCATTCTGATAAAAAGGAGAATAATGTATTTCTTCTTTTTCTTTCTTTCTTTCTATCTATCTCCCTCTCTCTCAATTTTGTCCTCTCTTTCTCTATCTGGCTCAGGCTCCCCTAACCTTGACTTTTGAAGCTAGGTACATCTATCCCCAACGTGAGTCATATCTCAATAGCTATTCGGCTGCATCACATTAACATTAACTTTAATTAATGTTGTGGGAGGAACAACAATGGAGAAAGAAAAATGTTACATAGAGGCCATATTCCAGGTCGTCAAACTCCCTGTCTAGTCAGTCAATGTGTCTGAGAGGTTTTTTTTTGTATACGAAATGAACTCTATAGAGATGACACAATGTTGATTTCATAACTATTATATTAGTCTAATCTTGCCCACCAGCCGGCTCTTTCTCGCTGTATGCGATAGCAATTGAACCTGGTGATGAGGTTAGCCAAGGACTGTCATCATCAAACTGCTATTAAGCTAATGCTTTCTCTCAGTGAATAAGCTATTGGTTCTATGAATTCAAAATGAATACGATGATACTCAATCAACACAGACACAAACGCCAACACATTGTATATATTTAAACACATATATCGTGTACCGCATAGCTAATAGATGTCTGTTTTACTTCTGTCTCTCTATATGTCTCCCCCAAAAATACTTTGAAAAACAAGAAAAAAAGGAAAAACATGCAACGAAAAATACCTTCATCTCTCGGTCTGTTCATTGTAGACTCATGGTGTTTTTTTGTGAGCGGACCTATAGGGTGCAAGAAAAAAAGGGGGGGGAAAAGAGAAAAGAGAAAATTCAAAAAAGATTACTGGCAAAAAAACGCAAAGAAAAAGTGAAAAGAAGAAAAGAAGAAAGAGAAAAAAAAAGAGAAAGTTCAGCAAGTCTTTTCTGTCTCTTTCTAAAAACAGACAGACTCATTATTAGGAAAAGACAACAACCGCTTCTGTCAAGATAAAAGAACGACCTCCAATCTGAAGACTCAATCACGCCTTGTCACCCGGGAGAAACAGATAGATAGTTGTTTACTAGTGGTTTATCGGTTGCGCTGCCCTTCCGGAACCCATGTTTTGTTACTTGTGTTCAAGTTGTGTTTATGGCTTCAGGGAACCATAGTAAAAATCTATGAAAGGAGGATTAGAGAATGAGTATCTGTGGTTAGAAAAACATCTCCCACCCTTACTCCCCCAGTCTCCCCTCACAACCCAAAAAAAGGAACGTCGGGCAGAGGGGTACAAAAGGGGAGGAGTGGGCCTCGTCGAAACCAAAACAAAACGCTGACTTCATCCAAAATCGACAACAACCCCCTGTTGTGACCCATGAGTAGCGTGCTACATTTTTTTCACACAAACACTGACACACTCCTTCCTTATCCCTATATGTAAACTACAGTTCCCACAATGCTTTGTACAACATCAACAAGATAAACACATTAGATTCTTTTTTTTTTTTTTTTAAACACACAACAAAATGATATCTTTATTAGTCAGCCCATCGTTAGTGAGAGAGAGACACAGGGGAAGGGACCTGTAACAATGAGAGATCATGTTAAGCATGCGTTAGAAAACAGGGGAAAGGGACACAGGTGTGCAGTGTGTGTGTGTGTGTGTGTGTGTGTGTGTGTGTGTGTGTGTGTGTGTGTGTGTGTGTGTGTGTGTGTGTGTGTGTGTGTGTGTGTGTGTGTGTGTGTGTGTGTGTGTGTGTGTGTGTGTGTGTGCGTGTGTGCGTGTGTGGCTTAGTGGTAAACCTCAATGACATTCCCCCCAGTGAATGAGTAATTACACATACAACGCACAACAAGCTGTGTGTCAATTAGAAATGACATGTAGGTTGATGCTAGTTAGCGGAGTGTGTGCTGTGTGGTGGGTAAAAGATGCATGTAATTCAATCTGCATCTGCCCACCGGAGGAGAGGGATGGAGAGGGAGAGGGAAGAGAGAGAGAGAACAGAGTGATGCTGCTCGTCTCTCCTCTCCCTCCCCTCCCCTCCCCTCATAAGTGGAAGTTTGTTGTTGAGGAACTAATCTTGTGATATGCAAAGCAGCAATCAGGGAAGCAGCCAATCAGTAAAGAGGCCTGGGCTAACAGGAAGCACCATCTGCGGTTGGGCTTACAGCTAGCTAGGAGGGAAACAATGGGCAGGACTCCATCACTGTCCCCCCCTGCCAATCACAGCCCTGCCCTGCTCTGATAGGCCGAAAACCAGGAAGTCTGTCTGTCTGTGTTATTTGTGGACAAATGAAGTTCTGTAACTGCAGTGACAGCTCAGAAAAGGTCTACATAGATAGACAACCATAAGAGTGTGTGATTGTGTCACTGGCTGTTCTTAATGAAGGTCACCGTCAGTCAGATCAAAATGAACCCGAGGTTAAATGGTTTACAGATGCAAAACATTGGGTAGAACTTAAAGAATTGCGACCCTTCGCGATGCTGATTGGATACAGCTCTGCAAATGGTAAGAGAAGCAGCATGTCAACCTGTCCGACGTGTCCTGTGTGTAGGGTACATCGTTCAACATAATGATTATTTATGGACTGTGAAAAGACAGAAGGGTTGATATCCCCTAATAACAAAGTCAATGAATCCCTGTCCACTGTATCTAGACACCTTTCAAGTCACAAGGAGGATTTTAAGAGGCTGCGCTAATGTTTACCACAGCATTTTCGGGCAGAAAATGTAGAAGAAAAGCTTTGCCAGGAAGTGATTTTTTGGAAAGAGCTAAAACAAGTGTAAACTGGAACAATAGCAGTGTTTGTTTAGCAGGATTTGAGTGTTAGAATATAAACGCTTTTGACATCCATCACGATAGTGTAATTGACCCTTGCTAAAAGTGACTGTACATTTAGTGAGGAAAAAGGAGCCTTGTGGTTTCATTACAACTCCTCTCCTCTATCCACTCAAATCAAATCAAATGTATTTATAAAGCCCTTCTTACATCAGCTGATATCTCAAAGTGCTGTACAGAAACCCAGCCGAAAACCCCAAACAGCAAGCAATGCAGGTGTAGAAGCACTCCCACTCTTTCTCCCTTTTCTCATATCTTCTTTGTCCGTTGCTTTACACCATCTTTCTTCTATGCCCCCCCCCCCCTGACCTTCTCCCTCCTCACTTCCAAATATATACCTTATTTCCTCCTTTCCTTTCCCTCCCATCTCCCGGCAAACTCTCATACACTTTGAGCGTTTGCTCTGGCCTGCCTAGAGCGCCATATGGGTAGGGTTTGGCCGTTTTCGGACCATTCTATTGGCTCCATGATGCCAGGCAAGCTCAGTCAACCACAGATAAAGTAATTGAAATGATTTGGAATAGTATTGGAACCCAGGGCTGGTGCAGAGCAGCTCACTGACTGTGAACCAGGTTACATAATGTTTTATAATGTTTTATTCAGCTCTACTTCCACCTCTAACAACACACACACACACACACACACACACACACACACACACACACACACACACACACACACACACACACACACACACACACACACACACACACACACACACACACACACACACACACACACACACACACACACACACACACACACACACGTGTATCTATTAACATGTGTCTGTGCAGACAGACAGAGTAAGTATAGTCTTCGTGGTGAGCATCTAATTGTGTCCAGCAGACAGCAGTGTGATTGTACAGGTTGACGTATGAGTCACTGAGCGTTTCACCGACAGGCTGGAAGTGGACTAAAAAGAGGAATGATGGTGGTTGGGTTGAGAGGAGGAGTACACGGGGTGTGTGTGTCTAGTCTCACCGTGTTTTATTTATGATGACTCACGCACCACACGTCTTTCTCCAAGCCCCTGTCTCTCCCTTCGTCACCCCTCCTCCAACCTGTGGAAGCATGAGTCAGCCACCCACCAATTCCGTGGGGCATGCCTTGTCAGCAGATGGCAACACTGTGTGTGTGTGTGCGTGTGTGCGTGTGTGTGTGTGTGTGTGTGTGTGTGTGTGTCATGACTATCTCTGACACTATCTATTTATAGAATATGTAGATATTCTATGTGTGAAAAATCACCAAGTATGATTCATTGGTTTACTATATATGGTTATGTTCATTCAATATGGCCTTTTAACTAAACTCTCTATGTTCCTTTATGAAGACCATCTAAAACATCTGTTTAGGTTACTGATTAGCATGGATAGGTCACACATCTCTATTTGTTGTCCAGTGTTACTTAGTTCTCTCTCTCTCTCTCTCTCTCTCTCTCTCTCTCTCTCTCTCTCTCTCTCTCTCTCTCTCTCTCTCTCTCTCTCTCTCTCTCTCTCTCTCTCTCTCTCTCTCTCTCTCTCTCTCTCTCTCTCTCTCTCTCTCTCTCTCTCTCTCTCTCTCTCTCTCTCTCTCTCTCTCTCTCTCCCTCCCTCCCTCCCTCCCTCCCTCCCTCCCTCAGAAACAGAACAGAGTGTGGCATTATAAGGTGAGAGAAAATGAGAAAATAGGGTGTTTCATATGAAGAGACTCAGTGTGAAAAATACATATTTATAACGGAAGGAGAATGTGAGGTAAAAAAGTATAAACAGTGTAATGGAGGAAGATAGGTGTTTGAACACAGAGAGAGAGCTTGAGAGAGAGATTGAGAGAGATAGATGGACAGACAGACAGACAGACAGACAGACAGACAGACAGACAGACAGACAGACAGACAGACAGACAGACAGACAGACAGACAGACAGACAGATAGATTGGGAAGGGATATTGAGAGAAAAAGTTAGACAGAGAGAGACAGCAGAGAGGACGAGTTAGACAGAGAGACAGCAGAGAGGATGAGTTAGACAGAGAGACAGCAGAGAGGACAAGTTAGACAGAGAGACAGCAGAGAGGATGAGTTAGACAGAGAGACAGCAGAGAGGGTGAGTTAGACAGAGAGAGTGCAGAGAGGATGAGTTAGACAGAGCGAGAGACTGCAGAGAGGACAAGTTAGACAGAGAGACAGCAGAGAGGATGAGTTAGACAGAGAGACAGCAGAGAGGGTGAGTTAGACAGAGAGAGACTGCAGAGGACAAGTTAGACAGAGAGAGAGACTGCAGAGAGGATGAGTTAGACAGAGAGAGACTGCAGAGAGGACGAGATAGACAGAGAGAGACTGCAGAGAGGATGAGTTAGACAGAGAGAGACTGCATAGGATGAGTTAGACAGAGAGAGACTGCAGAGGGCAAATTAGACAGAGAGAGACTGCAGAGAGGGTGAGTTAGACAGAGAGAGACTGCAGAGAGGGCGAGTTAGACAGAGAGAGACTGCAGAGAGGACGAGTTAGACAGAGAGAGACTGCAGAGAGGACGAGTTAGACAGAGAGAGACTGCAGAGAGGGCAAGTTAGACAGAGAGAGACTGCAGAGAGGGCGAGTTAGACAGAGAGAGACTGCAGAGAGGGCGAGTTAGACAGAGAGAGACTGCAGAGAGGACGAGTTAGACAGAGAGAGACTGCAGAGAGGACGAGTTAGACAGAGAGAGACTGCAGAGAGGACGAGTTAGACAGAGAGAGACTGCAGAGAGGGCGAGTTAGACAGAGAGAGGCTGCAGAGAGGGCAGGACAGCAGAGTTAGACAGAGTGAGACTGCAGAGAGGGCAGGACAGCAGAGAGTTAGACAGAGAGAGACTACAGAGAGGGCAGGACAGCAGAGTGAGACAGAGAGAGACTGCAGAGAGGGCAGGACAGCAGAGTTAGACAGAGAGAGACTGCAGAGAGGGCAGGACAGCAGAGTTAGACAGAGAGAGACTGCAGAGAGGGCAGGACAGCAGAGAATTAGACAGAGAGAGACTGCAGACAGGGCAGGACAGCAGAGTTAGACAGAGCGAGACTGCAGAGAGGGCAGGACAGCAGAGTGAGACAGAGAGAGACTGCAGAGAGGGCAGGACAGCAGAGAATTAGACAGAGAGAGACTGCAGACAGGGCAGGACAGCAGAGTTAGACAGAGCGAGACTGCAGAGAGGGCAGGACAGCAGAGTGAGACAGAGAGAGAGTGCAGAGAGGGCAGGACAGCAGAGTTAGATAGAGAGAGACTGCAGAGAGGGCAGGACAGCAGAGTGAGACAGAGATAGACTGCAGAGAGGGCAGGACAGCAGAGTGAGACAGAGAGAGACTGCAGAGCGGGCAGGACAGCAGAGTTAGACAGAGAGAGACTGCAGAGAGGGCAGGACAGCAGAGTTAGATAGAGAGAGACTGCAGAGAGGGCAGGACAGCAGAGTTAGATAGAGAGAGACTGCAGAGAGGGCAGGACAGCAGAGAATTAGACAGAGAGAGACTGCAGAGAGGGCAGGCCAGCAGAGTTAGACAGAGAGAGACTGCAGAGAGGGCAGGACAGCAGAGTTAGATAGAGAGAGACTGCAGAGAGGGCAGGACAGCAGTTAGACAGAGAGAGACTGCAGAGAGGGCAGGACAGCAGAGTTAGACAGAGAGAGACTGCAGAGAGGGCAGGAAAGCAGTTAGACAGAGAGAGACTGCAGAGAGGGCAGGAAAGCAGAGAATTAGACAGAGAGAGACTGCAGAGAGGGCAGGCCAGCAGAGTTAGACAGAGAGAGACTGCAGAGAGGGCAGGACAGCAGAGTTAGATAGAGAGAGACTGCAGAGAGGGCAGGACAGCAGTTAGACAGAGAGAGACTGCAGAGAGGGCAGGACAGCAGAGTTAGACAGAGAGAGACTGCAGAGAGGGCAGGACAGCAGAGTTAGACAGAGAGAGACTGCAGAGAGGGCAGGACAGCAGAGTTAGACAGAGAGAGACTGCAGAGAGGGCAGGACAGCAGAGTTAGACAGAGAGAGACTGCAGAGAGGGCAGGACAGCAGAGTTAGACAGAGAGAGACTGCAGAGAGGGCAGGACAGCAGAGTTAGACAGAGCGAGACTGCAGAGAGGGCAGGAAAGCAGTTAGACAGAGAGAGACTGCAGAGAGGGCAGGAAAGCAGTTAGACAGAGAGAGACTGCAGAGAGGGCAGGACAGCAGAGTGAGACAGAGATAGACTGCAGAGAGGGCAGGACAGCAGAGTGAGACAGAGAGAGAGTGCAGAGAGGGCAGGACAGCAGAGTTAGATAGAGAGAGACTGCAGAGAGGGCAGGACAGCAGAGTGAGACAGAGATAGACTGCAGAGAGGGCAGGACAGCAGAGTGAGACAGAGAGAGACTGCAGAGCGGGCAGGACAGCAGAGTTAGACAGAGAGAGACTGCAGAGAGGGCAGGACAGCAGAGTTAGATAGAGAGAGACTGCAGAGAGGGCAGGACAGCAGAGTTAGATAGAGAGAGACTGCAGAGAGGGCAGGACAGCAGAGAATTAGACAGAGAGAGACTGCAGAGAGGGCAGGCCAGCAGAGTTAGACAGAGAGAGACTGCAGAGAGGGCAGGACAGCAGAGTTAGATAGAGAGAGACTGCAGAGAGGGCA
>NC_068455.1:64543257-64548257 GCF_023373465.1 Oncorhynchus keta | reverse complement strand
AGAGAGAGAGAGAGAGAGACAGAGAGAGAGAGGGGGAGAGAGAGAGACAGTGAGAGAGACAGAGAGAGAGAGGGGGAGAGACAGAGACAGTGAGAGAGACAGAGAGAGACAGAGCGAGAGAGACAGAGAGAGAGACAGAGAGAGAGGGGGAGAGAGAGACAGCGAGAGAGACAGAGAGAGAGAGGGGGAGAGAGAGAGACAGCGAGAGAGACAGAAAGAGGGGGGTAGAGACAGAGACAGCGAGAGTGACAGAGAGAGAGAGACAGCAAGAGAGAGAGAGACAGAGAGAGGGGGAGAGAGAGGGGGGAGAGAGAAAGAGAGAGGGGGAGAGAGGGGGGAGAGAGAGAGAGAAAGAGAGAGACAGAGTGAGGCAGAAAGAGAGAGAGACAAAGAGAGAGAACAAGAAAGAGAGAGAGAGATGGAAGGGGATGTTAGGAGGGTGAGTGTGAAAAACAGTGACTGATGAAGTCTGTGTGGATCCAGTCTGTGTGTGTGTCCAGTCTGTGTGTGTATCCAGTCCGTGTGTGTCCAGTCTATGTGTATCCAGTCTGTGTGTGTGTCCAGTCTGTGTGTTTGTCCAGTCTGTGTGTGTCCCCAGTCTGTGTGTATTCAGTCTGTGTGTGTGTCCAGTCTGTGTGTATTCAGTCTGTGTGTGTGTGTCCAGTCTGTGTGTATCCAGTCTGTGTGTGTGTCCAGTCTGTGTCTGTATCCAGTCTGTGTGTGTGTCCAGTCTGTGTCTGTATCCAGTCTGTGTGTGTGTGTCCAGTCTGTGTGTGTGTCCAGTCTGTGTGTGTGTCCAGTCTGTGTGTATCCAGTCTGTGTCTGTATCCAGTCTGTGTGTGTGTGTGTCCAGTCTATGTGTGTCCAGTCTGTGTCTGTATTCAGTCTGTGTGTGTGTCCAGTCTGTGTGTATCCAGTCTGTGTGTGTATCCAGTCTGTGTGTGTGTCCAGTCTATGTGTGTCCAGTCTGTGTCTGTATCCAGTCTGTGTGTGTGTCCAGTCTGTGTGTATCCAGTCTGTGTCTGTATCCAGTCTGTGTGTGTGTCCAGTCTGTGTGTGTGTCCAGTCTGTGTGTGTGTCCAGTCTGTGTCTGTATCCAGTCTGTGTGACTGAGTCAATACAATGACCAATCATAAAAATATCACCAACACATTGTGTAAACCTAAAACCAGTCAAAAGCTTGGGCACACCTATTCATTCAAGGGTTGTTCTTTATTTGAACTACATTGTAGAATAATAGTGAAGACATAAACACTATGAAATAACACATATGGAATCATGTAGTAACCAAAAAAGTGTTAAACAAATAAAATAAATATTTTATATTTGAGATTCTTCAAAGTAGCCACCCTTTGCCTTGATGACAGCTTTGCACACTCTTGGCATTCTCTCAACCAGCTTCACCTGGAACGCTTTTCCAACAGTCTTGAAGGATGTCCCACAAATGATGAGCACTTTTTGGCTGCTTTTCCTTCATCCTGCGGTCCGACTCATCCCGAACCATATTAATTGGGTTGAGGTCGGGTGATTGTGGAGGCCAGGTCATCTGATGCAGCACTCCATCACTCTCATTCTTGGTCAAATAGTCCTTATGCAGCCTGGAGGTGTGTTAGGTCATTGTCCTGTTGAAAAACAAATTATCATCCCACTAAGAGCAAACCAGATGGGATGGAGTATCACTGCAGAATGCTGTGGTAGCCATGCTGGTTAAGTGTACCTTGAATACTAAATAAATCAGTATCACCAGCAAAGTATCCCCACACCATCACACCTCCTCCTCCATGATTCACGGTGGGAACCACACTTGCGGAGATCATCCGTTCACTACTCTAAGTCTCACAAAGACACGGCGGTTGGAACCAAAAATCTCAAATTTGGACTCATCAGACCAAAGGACAGATTTCCACCGGTCTAATGTCCATTGCTCGTGTTTCTTGGCACCAAGCAAGTCTCTTCTTCTTATTTGTGTCCTTTAGTAGTGGTTTCTTTGCAGCAATTCAACCACGAAGGCCTGATTCACACAGTCTCCTCTGAACAGTTGATGTTGAGATGTGTCTGTTACTTGAACTCTGTGAAGCATTTATTTGGGCTGCAATCTGAGGCTAGTATCTTTAATGAACTTATTCTCTGCAGCAGAGGTAACTCTGGGTCTTCCTTTCCTGTGGTGGTCCTCATGAGAGCCAGCTTCATCATAGAGCATGATGGTGTTTGCGACTGCACTTGAAGAAACTTTCAAAGTTCTTGAAGTTGTCTGGATTTATTGACCTTGATGTCTTAAAGTAATGATGGACCGTCGTTTCTCTTTGCTTATTTGAGCTGTTTTTGACAAAATATGGACTTGGTGTTTTACCAAATAGGGCTATCTTCTGTATACCACCCCTACCTTGTAACAACACAACTGATTGGCTCAAATGCATTAAGAGGAAAGAAATTCCACAAGTTAACGTTTAACAAGGCACCCCTGTTAATTGAAATGCATTCCAGGTGACTACCTCATGAAGCTGGTTGAGAGAATGTCAAGACAAAGGGTGGCTACTTTGAAGAATCTCAAATATAAAATATATCTTGATTTGTTTAACACCTTTTTTCATAGTTTGATATCTTCACTATTATACTACAAAGTAGAAAATAGTACAAAAAAAGAAAAACTCTGGAATGAGTCGGTGTCCAAACTTTTGACTGGAACTTTACAAAAAACATCTTCCAAAATATAGAATATGAATGTCTTGTTTCCCAGGGTGAATTGAAGAACAAGTAACAATGGATGCACTGAACACTGCTGAACACTGCTGAACACTGCTGAACACTGCTGAACACTGCGGTGGATCTGTTCCCTCTCTATCCATCTCCACACAGATGGATAACTGATCTAGAATCAGTAAAGACACCGTGATTCCCACATGGAGCTTATTATACATCACAAGAATAGGACCAACACTGTGGTCTGCGTCCCAAATGGCACCCTATTCCCTATTTAGTGCACTGCTTTTGACAAGGGCCCAGAAGGCTCTCGCCAAAAGTATTGCAAAATGTAGGGAATAGAGGGCAATTTGAGATGCAGCCTGTGTATGAATCTAGTCTCCTCTATCGCCATAACTACTCACAGTTGTTATAGATCTGTAGTACGATAGATCTGCGTGCATTTTCTTTTACACACAAGTGTGTAAGTGATCTAGAATTATAGCTCTGGATTCCCTAAGGGACCCTATTCAACTAAATAAAACTATCCAGGGAAGAGTTTATGGTGACACGTCAAACTCTTTTCCCTGACAGGGTATAACGTTTGTCTAAATCCAGTGTCTGGTATGAGAAACATTTCTATGTTCACTTCTCATCCAGATCCTAATGTATGTTGAAGATTAGAGATTGGAAGGTGGTGCTGTTTTTCCCTTAGCTACAAATGAAAGGGGCAGCATGTACAATTGAAGTGGGAAGTTTACATACACTTAGGTTGGAGTCATTAAAACTCGTTTTTCAACCACTCCACAAATTTCTTGTTAACAAACTATAGTTTTGGCAAGTCGGTAAGGACATCTACTTTGTCCATGACACAAGTCATTTTTCCAACAACTGTTTACAGGCAGATTATTTAACTTATAATTCACTGTGTCACAATTCCAGTGGGTCAGAAGTTTACATACACTAAGTTGACTGTCCCTTTAAACAGCTTGGAAAATGACAGAAAATGATGCCATGGCTTTAGAAGCTTCTGATAGGCTAATTGACATCATTTGAGTCAATTGGAGGTGTACCTGTGGATGTATTTCAAGGCCTACCTTCAAACACAGTGCCTCTTTGCTTGACATCATGGGAAAATCAAAGGAAATCAGGCAAAATTGTAGACCTCCACAAGTCAGGTTCATCCTTGGGAGCAATTTCCAAACGCCTGAAGGTACCACGTTCATCTGTACAAACAATAGTACGTAAGTATAAACACCATGGGACCACGCAGCCATCATAACGCTCAGGAAGTTGTGTCTCCTAGAGATTAACGTACTTTGGTGCGAAAAGTGCAAATCAATCCCAGAACAACAACAAAGGACCCTGTGAAGATGCTGGAGGAAACAGGTACAAAAATATCTATATCCACAGTAAAACGAGTCCTATATCGACATAACCGGAAATGTCACTCAGCAAGGAAGAAGCCACTGCTCCAAAACCGCCATAAAAAAATGCCAGACTACGGTTTGCAACTGCAAATGGGGACAAAGATCGTACTCTTGGAGAAATGTCCTCTGGTCTGATGAAACAAAAATATAACTATTTGGCCATAATGACCAACATTATGTTTGGAGGAAAAGGGGGGAGGCTTGCAAGCCGAAGAACACCATCCCAACCGTGAAGCATGGGGGTGGCAGCATCATGTTGTGGGAGTGCTTTGCTGCAGGAGGGACTGGTGCACTTCACAAAATAGATGGCATCATGAGGATGGAAAATTATGTGGATATATTGAAGCAACATCTCAAGACATCAGTGAAGAAGTTAAAGCTTGGTCGCAAATTGGTCTTCCAAATGGACAATGAGCATACTTCCAAAGTTGTGGTAAAATGGCTTAAGGACAACAAAGTCAAGGTATTGGAGCGGCCATCACAAAGCCCTGACCTCAATCCTATAGAACCTTTGTGGGCAGAACTGAAAAGGTGTGTGCGAGCAAGGAGGCCTACAAACCTGACTCATTTACACTAGCTCTGTCAGAAGGAATGGGCCAAAATTCACCCAACTTATTGTGGGAAGCTTGTGGAAAGCTACCCGAAACTGACCTAAGACAGGGAATTTTTGCTAGGATTAAATGTCAGGAATTGTGAAAAACTGAGTTTAAAAGTACTTGGCTAAGGAGTATGTAAATTTCCGATTTCAACTGTAGAAAAAGATGGGAAAAGAGGAGGGAAGAGAGTAGGGGAGAGAGGATTGTAGAGAGCAGGGGAGAGGAGTGGAGAGAGTAGGGGATAGAGGATTGTAGAGAGGAGTGGAGAGAATAGGGGAGAGAGGAGTGGAGAGAG
>NC_068455.1:64523257-64538257 GCF_023373465.1 Oncorhynchus keta | reverse complement strand
GTGTGTGAATGGTACTGTATATCACATATTATGTGTGTGAATGGTACTGTATATCACATATTATGTGTGTGAATGGTACTGTATATCACATATTATGTTGTGTGAATGGTACTGTATATCACATATTATGTTGTGTGAATGGTACTGTATATCACATATTATGTGTGTGAATGGTACTGTATATCACATATTATGTGTGTGAATGGTACTGTATATCACATATTATGTTGTGTGAATGGTACTGTATATCACATATTATGTTGTGTGAATGGTACTGTATATCACATATTATGTTGTGTGAATGGTACTGTATATCACATATTATGTGTGTGAATGGTACTGTATATCACATATTATGTTGTGTGAATGGTACTGTATATCACATATTATGTTGTGTGAATGGTACTGTATATCACATATTATGTGTGTGAATGGTACTGTATATCACATATTATGTTGTGTGAATGGTACTGTATATCACATATTATGTGCGTGAATGGTACTGTATATCACATATTATGTGTGTGAATGGTACTGTATATCACATATTATGTGTGTGAATGATACTGTATATCACATATTATGTGTGTGAATGGTACTGTATATCACATATTATGTGTGTGAATGGTACTGTATATCACATATTATGTGTGTGAATGATACTGTATATCACATATTATGTTGTGTGAATGGTACTGTATATCACATATTATGTGTGTGAATGATACTGTATATCACATATTATGTGTGTGAATGGTACTGTATATCACATATTATGTGTGTGAATGGTACTGTATATCACATATTATGTGTGTGAATGGTACTGTATATCACATATTATGTGTGTGAATGGTACTGTATATCACATATTATGTGTGTGAATGATACTGTATATCACATATTATGTGTGTGAATGGTACTGTATATCACATATTATGTGTGTGAATGATACTGTATATCACATATTATGTGTGTGAATGGTACTGTATATCACATATTATGTGTGTGAATGGTACTGTATATCACATATTATGTTGTGTGAATGATACTGTATATCACATATTATGTGTGTGAATGGTACTGTATATCACATATTATGTGTGTGAATGGTACTGTATATCACATATTATGTGTGTGAATGATACTGTATATCACATATTATGTGTGTGAATGGTACTGTATATCACATATTATGTGTGTGGTACTGTAATGGTACTGTATATCACATATTATGTGTGTGAATGGTACTGTATATCACATATTATGTGTGTGAATGGTACTGTATATCACATATTATGTTGTGTGAATGGTAATGGTACTGTATATCACATATTATGTGTGTGAATGGTACTGTATATCACATATTATGTGTGTGAATGGTACTGTATATCACATATTATGTTGTGTGAATGGTACTGTATATCACATATTATGTGTGTGAATGGTACTGTATATCACATATTATGTTGTGTGAATGGTACTGTATATCACATATTATGTTGTGTGAATGGTACTGTATATCACATATTATGTGTGTGAATGGTACTGTATATCACATATTATGTGTGTGAATGGTACTGTATATCACATATTATGTTGTGTGAATGGTACTGTATATCACATATTATGTTGTGTGAATGGTACTGTATATCACATATTATGTTGTGTGAATGGTACTGTATATCACATATTATGTTGTGTGAATGGTACTGTATATCACATATTATGTTGTGTGAATGGTACTGTATATCACATATTATGTTGTGTGAATGGTACTGTATATCACATATTATGTGTGTGAATGATACTGTATATCACATATTATGTTGTGTGAATGGTACTGTATATCACATATTATGTGCGTGAATGATACTGTATATCACATATTATGTTGTGTGAATGATACTGTATATCACATATTATGTTGTGTGAATGGTACTGTATATCACATATTATGTGTGTGAATGGTACTGTATATCACATATTATGTGTGTGAATGGTACTGTATATCACATATTATGTGTGTGAATGGTACTGTATATCACATATTATGTGTGTGAATGGTACTGTATATCACATATTATGTGTGTGAATGGTACTGTATATCACATATTATGTGTGTGAATGATACTGTATATCACATATTATGTGTGTGAATGGTACTGTATATCACATATTATGTGCGTGAATGATACTGTATATCACATATTATGTGTGTGAATGGTACTGTATATCACATATTATGTAATACTGTATATCACATATTATGTGTGTGAATGGTACTGTATATCACATATTATGTGTGTGAATGGTACTGTATATCACATATTATGTGTGTGAATGGTACTGTATATCACATATTATGTGTGTGAATGGTACTGTATATCACATATTATGTGTGTGAATGGTACTGTATATCACATATTATGTGTGTGAATGGTACTGTATATCACATATTATGTGTGTGAATGGTACTGTATATCACATATTATGTGTGTGAATGGTACACATATTATGTAATGATATCACATATTATGTGTGTGAATGGTACTGTATATCACATATTATGTGTGTGAATGGTACTGTATATCACATATTATGTGTGTGAATGGTACTGTATATCACATATTATGTGTGTGAATGGTACTGTATATCACATATTATGTGTGTGAATGGTACTGTATATCACATATTATGTGTGTGAATGGTACTGTATATCACATATTATGTGTGTGAATGGTACTGTATATCACATATTATGTGTGTGAATGGTACTGTATATCACATATTATGTGTGTGAATGGTACTGTATATCACATATTATGTGTGTGAATGGTACTGTATATCACATATTATGTGTGTGAATGGTACTGTATATCACATATTATGTGTGTGAATGGTACTGTATATCACATATTATGTGTGTGAATGGTACTGTATATCACATATTATGTGTGTGAATGGTACTGTATATCACATATTATGTGTGTGAATGGTACTGTATATCACATATTATGTGTGTGAATGGTACTGTATATCACATATTATGTGTGTGAATGGTACTGTATATCACATATTATGTGTGTGAATGATACTGTATATCACATATTATGTGTGTGAATGGTACTGTATATCACATATTATGTTGTGTGAATGGTACTGTATATCACATATGATGTGTGTGAATGATACTGTATATCACATATTATGTGTGAATGATACTGTATATCACATATTATGTGTGGTACTGTATATCACATATTATGTGTGTGAATGGTACTGTATATCACATATTATGTGTGTGAATGATACTGTATATCACATATTATGTGTGTGAATGGTACTGTATATCACATATTATGTGTGAATGGTACTGTATATCTGTATATCACATATTATGTGTGTGAATGATACTGTATATCACATATTATGTGTGTGAATGATACTGTATATCACATATTATGTGTGTGAATGGTACTGTATATCACATATTATGTGTGTGAATGGTACTGTATATCACATATTATGTGTGTGAATGGTACTGTATATCACATATTATGTGTGTGAATGGTACTGTATATCACATATTATGTGTGTGAATGATACTGTATATCACATATTATGTGTGAATGGTACTGTATATCACATATTATGTGTGTGAATGGTACTGTATATCACATATTATGTGTGTGAATGGTACTGTATATCACATATTATGTGTGTGAATGATACTGTATATCACATATTATGTGTGTGAATGATACTGTATATCACATATTATGTGTGTGAATGGTACTGTATATCACATATTATGTGTGTGAATGGTACTGTATATCACATATTATGTGTGTGAATGATACTGTATATCACATATTATGTGTGTGAATGGTGATATGATACTGTATATCACATATTATGTGTGTGAATGATACTGTATATCACATATTATGTGTGTGAATGGTACTGTATATCACATATTATGTGTGTGAATGATACTGTATATCACATATTATGTGTGTGAATGGTACTGTATATCACATATTATGTGTGTGAATGGTACTGTATATCACATATTATGTGTGTGAATGATACTGTATATCACATATTATGTGTGTGAATGGTACTGTATATCACATATTATGTGTGTGAATGATACTGTATATCACATATTATGTGTGTGAATGATACTGTATATCACATATTATGTGTGTGAATGGTACTGTATATCACATATTATGTGTGTGAATGGTACTGTATATCACATATTATGTGTGTGAATGGTACTGTATATCACATATTATGTGTGTGAATGATACTGTATATCACATATTATGTGTGTGAATGGTACTGTATATCACATATTATGTGTGTGAATGGTACTGTATATCACATATTATGTGTGTGAATGGTACTGTATATCACATATTATGTGTGTGAATGATACTGTATATCACATATTATGTGTGTGAATGGTACTGTATATCACATATTATGTGTGTGAATGATACTGTATATCACATATTATGTGTGTGAATGGTACTGTATATCACATATTATGTGTGTGAATGATACTGTATATCACATATTATGTGTGTGAATGGTACTGTATATCACATATTATGTGTGTGAATGGTACTGTATATCACATATTATGTGTGTGAATGGTACTGTATATCACATATTATGTGTGTGAATGGTACTGTATATCACATATTATGTGTGTGAATGGTACTGTATATCACATATTATGTGTGTGAATGGTACTGTATATCACATATTATGTTGTGAATGAATGGTACTGTAATGGTATCACATATTATGTGTGTGAATGGTACTGTATATCACATATTATGTGTGTGAATGGTACTGTATATCACATATTATGTGTGTGAATGGTACTGTATATCACATATTATGTGTGTGAATGGTACTGTATATCACATATTATGTGTGTGAATGGTACTGTATATCACATATTATGTGTGAATGGTACTGTATATCACATATTATGTGTGTGAATGGTACTGTATATCACATATTATGTGTGTGAATGGTACTGTATATCACATATTATGTGTGTGAATGAATGTATATCACATATTATGTGTGTGAATGATACATATCATATTATGTGTGTGAATGGTACTGTATATCACATATTATGTGTGTGAATGGTACTGTATATCACATATTATGTGTGTGAATGGTACTGTATATCACATATTATGTGTGTGAATGGTACTGTATATCACATATTATGTGTGTGAATGGTACTGTATATCACATATTATGTGTGTGAATGGTACTGTATATCACATATTATGTGTGTGAATGGTACTGTATATCACATATTATGTGTGTGAATGGTACTGTATATCACATATTATGTGTGTGAATGGTACTGTATATCACATATTATGTGTGTGAATGGTACTGTGTGTGATATCACATATTATGTGTGTGAATGGTACTGTATATCACATATTATGTGTGTGAATGGTACTGTATATCACATATTATGTGTGTGAATGGTACTGTATATCACATATTATGTGTGTGAATGGTACTGTATATCACATATTATGTGTGTGAATGGTACTGTATATCACATATTATGTGTGTGAATGGTACTGTATATCACATATTATGTGTGTGAATGGTACTG
The DNA here is from genome assembly GCF_023373465.1 of Oncorhynchus keta. NCBI lineage: Eukaryota > Metazoa > Chordata > Actinopteri > Salmoniformes > Salmonidae > Oncorhynchus > Oncorhynchus keta. The sequence goes on along the minus strand of NC_068455.1, from coordinate 64,532,592 downwards.
TATATCACATATTATTATGTGTGTGAATGGTACTGTATATCACATATTATGTGTGTGAATGGTACTGTATATCACATATTATGTGTGTGAATGGTACTGTATATCACATATTATGTGTGTGAATGATACTGTATATCACATATTATGTGTGTGAATGATACTGTATATCACATATTATGTGTGTGAATGGTACTGTATATCACATATTATGTGTGTGAATGGTACTGTATATCACATATTATGTTGTGTGAATGATACTGTATATCACATATTATGTTGTGTGAATGGTACTGTATATCACATATTATGTGTGTGAATGATACTGTATATCACATATTATGTGTGTGAATGGTACTGTATATCACATATTATGTGTGTGAATGGTACTGTATATCACATATTATGTGTGTGAATGATACTGTATATCACATATTATGTGTGTGAATGGTACTGTATATCACATATTATGTGTGTGAATGGTACTGTATATCACATATTATGTGTGTGAATGGTACTGTATATCACATATTATGTGTGTGAATGGTACTGTATATCACATATTATGTGTGTGAATGGTACTGTATATCACATATTATGTGTGTGAATGGTACTGTATATCACATATTATGTGTGTGAATGGTACTGTATATCACATATTATGTGTGTGAATGGTACTGTATATCACATATTATGTGTGTGAATGGTACTGTATATCACATATTATGTGTGTGAATGGTACTGTATATCACATATTATGTTGTGTGAATGGTACTGTATATCACATATTATGTGTGTGAATGGTACTGTATATCACATATTATGTGTGTGAATGGTACTGTATATCACATATTATGTTGTGTGAATGGTACTGTATATCACATATTATGTTGTGTGAATGGTACTGTATATCACATATTATGTGTGTGAATGGTACTGTATATCACATATTATGTGTGTGAATGGTACTGTATATCACATATTATGTGTGTGAATGATACTGTATATCACATATTATGTGTGTGAATGGTACTGTATATCACATATTATGTTGTGTGAATGATACTGTATATCACATATTATGTGTGAATGGTACTGTATATCACATATTATGTGTGTGAATGGTACTGTATATCACATATTATGTTGTGAATGGTACTGTATATCACATATTATGTGTGTGAATGGTACTGTATATCACATATTATGTGTGTGAATGGTACTGTATATCACATATTATGTTGTGTGAATGGTACTGTATATCACATATTATGTGTGTGAATGGTACTGTATATCACATATTATGTGTGAATGGTACTGTATATCACATATTATGTGTGTGAATGGTACTGTATATCACATATTATGTGTGTGAATGGTACTGTATATCACATATTATGTTGTGTGAATGGTACTGTATATCACATATTATGTGTGTGAATGGTACTGTATATCACATATTATGTGTGTGAATGGTACTGTATATCACATATTATGTGTGTGAATGGTACTGTATATCACATATTATGTTGTGTGAATGGTACTGTATATCACATATTATGTTGTGTGAATGGTACTGTATATCACATATTATGTGTGTGAATGGTACTGTATATCACATATTATGTGTGTGAATGGTACTGTATATCACATATTATGTGTGTGAATGGTACTGTATATCACATATTATGTGTGTGAATGGTACTGTATATCACATATTATGTGTGTGAATGATACTGTATATCACATATTATGTTGTGTGAATGGTACTGTATATCACATATTATGTGTGTGAATGGTACTGTATATCACATATTATGTGTGAATGGTACTGTATATCACATATTATGTGTGTGAATGGTACTGTATATCACATATTATGTGTGTGAATGGTACTGTATATCACATATTATGTGTGTGAATGGTACTGTATATCACATATTATGTGTGTGAATGGTACTGTATATCACATATTATGTGTGTGAATGGTACTGTATATCACATATTATGTGTGTGAATGGTACTGTATATCACATATTATGTGTGTGAATGGTACTGTATATCACATATTATGTTGTGTGAATGGTACTGTATATCACATATTATGTGTGTGAATGGTACTGTATATCACATATTATGTGTGTGAATGGTACTGTATATCACATATTATGTGTGTGAATGGTACTGTATATCACATATTATGTGTGTGAATGGTACTGTATATCACATATTATGTGTGTGAATGGTACTGTATATCACATATTATGTGTGTGAATGGTACTGTATATCACATATTATGTTGTGTGAATGGTACTGTATATCACATATTATGTGTGTGAATGGTACTGTATATCACATATTATGTGTGAATGGTACTGTATATCACATATTATGTGTGAATGAATGGTGACTGTATATCACATATTATGTGTGTGAATGGTACTGTATATCACATATTATGTGTGTGAATGGTACTGTATATCACATATTATGTGTGTGAATGGTACTGTATATCACATATTATGTGTGTGAATGGTACTGTATATCACATATTATGTGTGTGAATGGTACTGTATATCACATATTATGTGTGTGAATGGTACTGTATATCACATATTATGTGTGTGAATGGTACTGTATATCACATATTATGTGTGTGAATGGTACTGTATATCACATATTATGTTGTGTGAATGGTACTGTATATCACATATTATGTGTGTGAATGGTACTGTATATCACATATTATGTGTGTGAATGGTACTGTATATCACATATTATGTTGTGTGAATGGTACTGTATATCACATATTATGTGTGTGAATGGTACTGTATATCACATATTATGTGTGTGAATGGTACTGTATATCACATATTATGTGTGTGAATGGTACTGTATATCACATATTATGTTGTGTGAATGGTACTGTATATCACATATTATGTGTGTGAATGGTACTGTATATCACATATTATGTTGTGTGAATGGTACTGTATATCACATATTATGTGTGTGAATGGTACTGTATATCACATATTATGTGTGTGAATGATACTGTATATCACATATTATGTGTGTGAATGGTACTGTATATCACATATTATGTGTGTGAATGGTACTGTATATCACATATTATGTGTGTGAATGGTACTGTATATCACATATTATGTGTGTGAATGGTACTGTATATCACATATTATGTGTGTGAATGGTACTGTATATCACATATTATGTGTGTGAATGGTACTGTATATCACATATTATGTGTGTGAATGATACTGTATATCACATATTATGTGTGTGAATGGTACTGTATATCACATATTATGTGTGTGAATGGTACTGTATATCACATATTATGTGTGTGAATGATACTGTATATCACATATTATGTGTGTGAATGGTACTGTATATCACATATTATGTGTGTGAATGGTACTGTATATCACATATTATGTGTGTGAATGAATGGTACTGTATATCACATATTATGTGTGTGTGAATGGTACTGTATATCACATATTATGTGTGTGAATGGTACTGTATATCACATATTATGTGTGTGAATGGTACTGTATATCACATATTATGTGTGTGAATGGTACTGTATATCACATATTATGTGTGTGAATGGTACTGTATATCACATATTATGTGTGTGAATGGTACTGTATATCACATATTATGTGTGTGAATGGTACTGTATATCACATATTATGTGTGTGAATGGTACTGTATATCACATATTATGTGTGTGAATGGTACTGTATATCACATATTATGTGTGTGAATGGTACTGTATATCACATATTATGTGTGTGAATGGTACTGTATATCACATATTATGTGTGTGAATGATACTGTATATCACATATTATGTGTGTGAATGGTACTGTATATCACATATTATGTGTGTGAATGGTACTGTATATCACATATTATGTGTGTGAATGATACTGTATATCACATATTATGTGTGTGAATGGTACTGTATATCACATATTATGTTGTGTGAATGGTACTGTATATCACATATTATGTGTGTGAATGGTACTGTATATCACATATTATGTGTGTGAATGGTACTGTATATCACATATTATGTGTGTGAATGGTACTGTATATCACATATTATGTGTGTGAATGGTACTGTATATCACATATTATGTGTGTGAATGGTACTGTATATCACATATTATGTGTGTGAATGGTACTGTATATCACATATTATGTGTGTGAATGGTACTGTATATCACATATTATGTGTGTGAATGATACTGTATATCACATATTATGTGTGTGAATGGTACTGTATATCACATATTATGTGTGTGAATGGTACTGTATATCACATATTATGTGTGTGAATGGTACTGTATATCACATATTATGTGTGTGAATGGTACTGTATATCACATATTATGTGTGTGAATGGTACTGTATATCACATATTATGTGTGTGAATGGTACTGTATATCACATATTATGTGTGTGAATGATACTGTATATCACATATTATGTGTGTGAATGGTACTGTATATCACATATTATGTGTGTGAATGGTACTGTATATCACATATTATGTGTGTGAATGGTACTGTATATCACATATTATGTGTGAATGGTACTGTATATCACATATTATGTGTGTGAATGGTACTGTATATCACATATTATGTGTGTGAATGGTACTGTATATCACATATTATGTGTGTGAATGGTACTGTATATCACATATTATGTGTGTGAATGGTACTGTATATCACATATTATGTGTGTGAATGGTACTGTATATCACATATTATGTGTGTGAATGATACTGTATATCACATATTATGTGTGTGAATGATACTGTATATCACATATTATGTGTGTGAATGGTACTGTATATCACATATTATGTGTGTGAATGGTACTGTATATCACATATTATGTGTGTGAATGGTACTGTATATCACATATTATGTGTGTGAATGGTACTGTATATCACATATTATGTGTGTGAATGATACTGTATATCACATATTATGTGTGTGAATGATACTGTATATCACATATTATGTGTGTGAATGGTACTGTATATCACATATTATGTGTGTGAATGGTACTGTATATCACATATTATGTGTGTGAATGGTACTGTATATCACATATTATGTGTGTGAATGATACTGTATATCACATATTATGTGTGTGAATGGTACTGTATATCACATATTATGTGTGTGAATGGTACTGTATATCACATATTATGTGTGTGAATGGTACTGTATATCACATATTATGTGTGTGAATGGTACTGTATATCACATATTATGTGTGTGAATGGTACTGTATATCACATATTATGTGTGTGAATGGTACTGTATATCACATATTATGTGTGTGAATGGTACTGTATATCACATATTATGTGTGTGAATGGTACTGTATATCACATATTATGTGTGTGAATGGTACTGTATATCACATATTATGTGTGTGAATGGTACTGTATATCACATATTATGTGTGTGAATGGTACTGTATATCACATATTATGTGTGTGAATGGTACTGTATATCACATATTATGTGTGTGAATGGTACTGTATATCACATATTATGTGTGTGAATGGTACTGTATATCACATATTATGTGTGTGAATGGTACTGTATATCACATATTATGTGTGTGAATGGTACTGTATATCACATATTATGTGTGTGAATGGTACTGTATATCACATATTATGTGTGTGAATGGTACTGTATATCACATATTATGTGTGTGAATGATACTGTATATCACATATTATGTGTGTGAATGATACTGTATATCACATATTATGTGTGTGAATGGTACTGTATATCACATATTATGTGTGTGAATGATACTGTATATCACATATTATGTGTGTGAATGGTACTGTATATCACATATTATGTGTGTGAATGGTACTGTATATCACATATTATGTGTGTGAATGATACTGTATATCACATATTATGTGTGTGAATGGTACTGTATATCACATATTATGTGTGTGAATGATACTGTATATCACATATTATGTGTGTGAATGATACTGTATATCACATATTATGTGTGTGAATGGTACTGTATATCACATATTATGTGTGTGAATGATACTGTATATCACATATTATGTGTGTGAATGATACTGTATATCACATATTATGTGTGTGAATGATACTGTATATCACATATTATGTGTGTGAATGATACTGTATATCACATATTATGTGTGTGAATGATACTGTATATCACATATTATGTGTGTGAATGATACTGTATATCACATATTATGTGTGTGAATGATACTGTATATCACATATTATGTGTGTGAATGATACTGTATATCACATATTATGTGTGTGAATGGTACTGTATATCACATATTATGTGTGTGAATGGTACTGTATATCACATATTATGTGTGTGAATGGTACTGTATATCACATATTATGTGTGTGAATGATACTGTATATCACATATTATGTGTGTGAATGGTACTGTATATCACATATTATGTGTGTGAATGGTACTGTATATCACATATTATGTGTGTGAATGGTACTGTATATCACATATTATGTGTGTGAATGATACTGTATATCACATATTATGTGTGTGAATGATACTGTATATCACATATTATGTGTGTGAATGGTACTGTATATCACATATTATGTGTGTGAATGGTACTGTATATCACATATTATGTTGTGTGAATGATACTGTATATCACATATTATGTGTGTGAATGATACTGTATATCACATATTATGTTGTGTGAATGATACTGTATATCACATATTATGTGTGTGAATGATACTGTATATCACATATTATGTTGTGTGAATGATACTGTATATCACATATTATGTGTGTGAATGATACTGTATATCACATATTATGTGTGTGAATGGTACCCTATCACATATTATGTGTGAATGGTACTGTATATCACATATTATGTGTGTGAATGATACTGTATATCACATATTATGTGTGTGAATGGTACTGTATATCACATATTATGTGTGTGAATGGTACTGTATATCACATATTATGTGTGTGAATGGTACTGTATATCACATATTATGTGTGTGAATGGTACTGTATATCACATATTATGTGTGTGAATGATACTGTATATCACATATTATGTGTGTGAATGGTACTGTATATCACATATTATGTGTGTGAATGGTACTGTATATCACATATTATGTGTGTGAATGGTACTGTATATCACATATTATGTGTGTGAATGATACTGTATATCACATATTATGTGTGTGAATGATACTGTATATCACATATTATGTGTGTGAATGGTACTGTATATCACATATTATGTGTGTGAATGATACTGTATATCACATATGTGTGTGAATGGTACTGTATATCACAAATTATGTGTATGGATGGGTATCTGGATGACTGGAGAGTGGGATGAGTGTTAGGGGGATGAGTGTTCGGGGGATGCGTGTTAAGGGATGAGTGTTAGGGAATGGGTGTTAGGGGTTGGGGGGTGAGTGTGTAGGGGGTGAGTGTGTGTGGGGGGTGTAAGTGTGTAGGGGCGGTGAGTGGTGAGTGTGTGTGGGGGGTGTAAGTGTGTAGGGGGTGTGTGTGTGTGGGGGGTGTAAGTGTGTAGGGGGGTGAGTGTGTGTGTGTGGGGGGGGGTGTAAGTGTGTAGGGGGTGAGTGTGTGGGGGGGTGTAAGTGTGTAGGGGGGTGAATGTGTGTGTGGGGGGGGGTGTATGGGGGGAGTGTGTAGGGGGGGGTTTACCCTGAACTCATCCTTCACACCCACAGCCAGCTCAGGGAGAGGAGAGAGACGCTGGGCAGCTGATCATTGCCTGTTCATCAGTCTCTGTCTAGGGGGTATATAGACTCACCTCACACACAAACACGCAAACACCGAGAGAGACATAGACATATACATACTAGATAGCCTATCCCCTGGTCCCCATAGGAAGATAGTGTAGTGCTGATGGTAGTCAATATCACTGCAGAATGTCCATATACTGTAACTATTACACACAGCAATCATGTTGTTGTTTCACGACATACAACAAACTGTGAGGTTGAAGGTCAAACACTCTGGGTGAGCCTGTAATGACACCCTATTTCCTAGGGGAAAATCTGCCATTCTGCCCTTGAGCAAGGCAGTTAACCCCTAACAAAAGCTGCCACCGGGAGCTGATGACATCAATTCAGGGGGTTGGGTTAAATGCGGAAGACACACTTCAGTTGAATTCAATCAGTTGTTCAACTGACTAGGTACCCCCTTCCCTAGTGCACTATAAACAGAATAGGATGCCATAACCCTGGTTAAAAGTAGTAGTAGGGAATAGGATGCCATAACCCTGGTTAAAAGTAGGAGCAGGGAATAGGATGCCATAACCCCGGAAAAAAGTAGGAGCAGGGAATAGGATGCCATAACCCTGGTTAAAAGTAGTAGTAGGGAATAGGATTCCATAACCCTGGTTAAAAGTAGGAGCAGGGAATAGGATGCCATAACCCTGGTTAAAAGTAGTAGCAGGGAATAGGATGCCATAACCCTGGTTAAAAGTAGTAGCAGGGAATAGGATGCCATAACCCTGGTTAAAAGTAGTAGCAGGGAATAGGATGCCATAACCCTGGTTAAAAGTAGTAGTAAATAGGATGCCATAACCCTGGTTAAAAGTAGGAGCAGGGAATAGGATGCCATAACCCTGGTTAAAAGTAGGAGCAGGGAATAGGATGCCATAACCCTGGTTAAAAGTAGTAGCAGGGAATAGGATGCCATAACCCTGGTTAAAAGTAGGAGCAGGGAATAGGATGCCATAACCCTGGTTAAAAGTAGTAGTAGGGAATAGGATGCCATAACCCTGGTTAAAAGTAAAGGGAATAGGATGCCATAACCCTGGTTAAAAGTAGTAGTAGGGAATAGGATGCCAGGGTAGTAGCAGGGAATATAACCCTGGTTAAAAGTAGTAGCAGGGAATAGGATGCCATAACCCTGGTTAAAAGTAGCCCTAACCCTGGTTAAAAGTAGTAGCAGGGAATAGGATGCCATAACCCTGGTTAAAAGTAGTAGTAGGGAATAGGATGCCATAACCCTGGTTAAAAGTAGGAGCAGGGAATAGGATGCCATAACCCTGGTTAAAAGTAGTAGTAGGGAATAGGATGCCATAACCCTGGTTAAAAGTAGTAGTAGGGAATAGGATGCCATAACCCTGGTTAAAAGTAGGAGCAGGGAATAGGATGCCATAACCCTGGTTAAAAGTAGTAGTAGGGAATAGGATGCCATAACCCTGGTTAAAAGTAGGAGCAGGGAATAGGATG